>NW_026112228.1:0-62500 GCF_024679095.1 Eriocheir sinensis
TAGGAATGCTCAGTGTGGGTGTGTCTGTCCTTGCAGGTCTTTGCGCCATAAGCAGAATGAAAAAAAAAGAATAAAAAGTCGACTATACTACATCTCTTTACACAACAGAATCAAAACAGTAGATGATAATTAGTTGTTAACAAATAATATCTCTAGAAATGATTAGAATACGTAAGTAAGGGCGCCTCAGCAAGTTAACTCTACTGCCACGCTTTATCCCGTAGATGCGTAATACTAAGAGACGAAAATTAGTTTACACATGATAGTATATCTAAAATGATAATAGGATATGCTTAGTCTAGGCGCGTCTGTCTTGCAAGCCGACTATACTACATCCCCTGACACAGAAGATACTAAATACTAGATGAGAGTTAGTTGCAAACAAATGGTGTCTCCAGCAATGATTAGATAAACTCAAGTGTGGGCGCGTCTTAGCAAGGAACAATAAGAGGAGAACAACAGCAAGAACAAGATGAACAAGAGCAAGAACTGGAAGAACAGGAACACGGAGAAGAAAAACAAGAAAAAACTAGACCAAGAAGAATAAGAATAAGAACAAGAAGACTAAGAAAACAAGGAAAACAAGAAAATTAGTAGAAGAAAACAAGAAGGGAAGAAAAACAAGAACAACAATAGATGAGAAACCGCCATACAACAACACCTCACCCTGCAGACGCAAAACACTAAGAGAGGATAATTACACGCAAACAAATGATACCTTAAAAAACGAAAATTAGATTATACCCAGCGTGGGCGTGTCTCTGAAAGTCAAGTGTACTGTATCGCCTTACACATTGGTTGCAAAATACTTGATGAAAATTAGCTGTACGCACACGCCTCTCAGCGAAGATAATTAGATATAGTCAGTGTGGCGAGTCTTTGCGAGTAGGGTATATTGCATCACTTGACATAGTACGTAGATGCATGTTACTAGGAGATGAAAATTAGTGGTTAACATATCTATATACAGTGATGAATAGATACACTCAGCGTGGGCGTGTCTTGGCAAGTCTAGTACGCTTAATCATCTTACACAGTAGATTCAAATGACTAGAAGATGAAAAATAGTTGTTAACACATGCAAGATTTCAATAATGATAATCAGATATACTCCTCGTGGGCGCATCTTTGTAAATCTAGTATAACAGGAGATGAAAATTAACTGTTAACACACGCAAGCTCTAAACAATGATAGTTATATATACTCATCGTGGGAGTGTCTAATGTCAACACAATATCGAGTGTTCAGGATTGTGTTTACCTTCTCCAATACTTTCCAGCAGCCACTCGACGCATGATACTAACTGATGGTGATGGTGCAAACATTCGCTGGTAAAGGCAGGGCGAGGAAGGAACACAATCGCAGGAGGAAATGATAATAATTGGAAGTCTTTTCCTTTTTAATACTGTGAATGGTAATGATAATCGAGCACATGATATCTCCAAACAGTGATGATTGTGTGTACTCAGTGCTCGGTCAAGTCATATTGCGTGGATGCTTCTGAAATGAGTAATAAAGATACGTTTAAATAAATGCTTAATCACTGCAATCTTAAAGTCTTCCTGAAAATTGCGAGGAAAAGTCTTCATTGTTCGTGGCGGTAATATATTTTGGGGTTAAGAGTACAAGCTTTTATATATTCGCTCGGTGAAAAACATAACTCTTCTCCCAATATGCTTCCGAAATGGGTATTAAAGATACGTTTAAATAAATGTTTAATCACCGTAATCTTAAAAGTCTTGCTGAAAAGTGCGAGGAAAAGTCTACAATGCTCGTGGGTGTAATATATTTTGGGGTTAAGAGTACCAGCTTTTATTTATCCTCTCGGTGAAAAACATAACTCGTCTCCAGGTATTTTAAGAGCTTGTTTACACTCGTTTTCGCCGTCGTATATTGAGGTCAGTGTGTGGGAACATTGTGCAACGCGTCTGGCTGTACCTCGCCCTGCCTCGGCCTTGTCCCTCAGCCAGATACCCGGTGAGCCTCCCTAACCTAACCTGAGCGCGTTCTCCCTATCTCTCTACTGGTATGTGGCGGTACTCTTGAACAGGGAAGCTTGCGTTAGGTTAGGTTAGGTTGGGAGTCATTTAGGGTAGTTTTGAATGCGAATCACAATGAGAGTATTTTCCAGAACAACCCGTGGTTAGTTTCGAAGCTACAGCCGAACATTTTTACTCAGGGACCACATACCATTTCAGAGACTCAGAATATGCACCCCACCCCGCCCTGTACAACACCCAGCACCCTGACCCACCCTTACCCACCCCTCCCGCAGCTCTCCGACCCCCCCCGGCCCCCTAACTAGCTCCCCCTCACCCCAATCCCCTTGTTATGCGACACTTGCTTTCTGTCTATTAACTGGCTCTCATCTCTTCCTTCCCGAGACCAAGATCAATAAATCTGCATATTATTTCAGGGGATTACGTGTCACTCCCGCAGCTGCTTAGTTTGGCCGATGTGTGTGTGTGTGTGTGTGTGTGTGTGTGTGTGTGTGTGTGTGTGTGTGTGTGTGTGTGTGTGTGTGTGTGTGTGTGTGTGTGTGTGTGTGTGTGCGCCCCGCCCCGCCATGCAAGCAGCTCAGGACCCTCCGCCCCTGGGTTCCGATTTAACGCTGTAGTAAATTAGGAGAGAGAAGTCTAATGCTTGGCCCGGATCGCCGCTAAGGAGGGCGTGTGTCTGGTCCCTGCTTGTCGGGCGTCCATCGGCGGGTCTGTGTTCGCGGGCAGCTCACTCATAAGGCGACGCGTGGCCTTATATGAGACCCGCTGACCCCGGGGCCGAGGGAGGAGGCTGGCCAACGACCCCGGGCAGCCAGAGGGTCAAGCACTCGGGCCGGGTAACGCCGCGGCCAAACACGGCATCGCAGTCTTATTAAACATTTCCTGCCAGCCGGGCGCGAGAGCAGACCGGATTATAGAAAATGCTGAGTTTTTTTTCGTGTTTTGAGAAGCGTTTCGAAAGAAGTGACGTGGTTTGTGAGGAGAGAACACCGAATACCTGAATTTCTTTTTGTTTATGAGCATAAGTTGAATGATAGATTTGGTTTATGATGAAGCAAAAGCAAATTCGTACATATGCATTCATGTTTTGCTTTTCAGAGTCGTTGTGAAGAGATGCTGAACTTTTGGGGGTGAGGGAGAAAGCAGTATTAAGTGTGTGTCTCGCTCAAGTAAAGTGCTATCTAACTGAATTAAAGATAAATCTCAATAAGTACATTTTTTTTTGTTTCAAGGACCAACTCATATAAATGCAGAGTTGTTTTGCTCTCCAGAACCGTTGTAAAAGAGATGCTGGGCTTTTGGGGTGTCGGGAGAAAGCCGTAAAATGTGTCCTGATCAAGTGAAGATGAAACTATAATCTAAGTGGAAGGAGAGCTGTGGTTTATGATGAAAAGGGAAGACCCACTCGTTGAAATGCAGTATATTAGTTTCCTCTCCAGTCATTGTGAAAGAGATGCTGGGCTTTTGGGGTAAGGGAGAAAGCCGGATTAAGACTGTGTCCTGATCAAGTGAAGCGCTGTTGGAATTAAAAGATAAAACATGAGGAAGGAGAGCTGTAGTTTATGAATAGGGAAGACCCACTGCAGTATTATTTTCCTCTCCAGAGTCATTGTGAAAGAGACGCTGGGCTGTTTTGGGGGAAGGGAGAAAGCAGCATTAAGTCCGTGTTGTGTCCCAATCAAGGTCTTATTTCAACATATCCCGCCGCCAGTGCACGAGAAAGCATCGAATCTATTATTATTATACAAATCAATGTTGCTTTTATTTATGTGGCCGAAACAATACACCTCCATATCACTGTTTTTAGATCTCCTTATTAACATTCGCCTCCGCCCAGCGCCATAAGAAGTAAAAGTGTATTAATTCATTTCTATTATTCAAATCGACGTGTTTTTCTTGTTATATAAAGCGGGGTATGTTTTGGTGTGATACGCTTCGGTGAGCAGGAAGAAAATCATAAATAGTTTCCTCCTAATTTTTTTTTTTTACGTAAAGGAGGAAAGGAGGGACGGAGGAGAGACGGAAGGGGGGGGAGAGAGAGAGAGAGAGAGAGAGAGAGAGAGAGAGAGAGAGAGAGAGAGAGAGAGAGAGAGAGAGAGAGAGAGAGAGAGAGAGAGAGAGAGAGAGAGAGAGAGAGAGAGAGAGAGAGAGAGAGAGAGAGAGAGAGAGAGAGAGAGAGAGAGAGAGAGAGAGAGAGAGAGAGAGCAGACAGATGGAGAGACGGAGGGAGGAAATTTGGGAAGAGGAGGAATTGCAATGAAAGAAGTTTGTTTCCTATAATTTTACTTATTTATTAATTCATTTTATTTTCTATTATTTTATTCTATTTTATTCCATTTATTTTACTTTTGAGTGTGTCATGAAAACAGTGTAGCCAGATGAACCTTTTGTGTGTGTGTGTGTGTGTGTGTGTGTGTGTGTGTGTGTGTGTGTGTGTCATGAAAACAGTGTAGCCAGATGTACCTTTTGTGTGTGTGTGTGTGTGTGTGTGTCATGAAAACAGTGTAGCCAGATGTACCTTTTGTGTGTGTGTGTGTGTGTGTGTGTGTGTGTGTGTGTGTGTGTGTGTGTGTGTGTGTGTGTGTGTGTGTGTGTGTGTGTGTGTGTGTGTGTGTGTGTGTGTGTGTGTGTGTCATGAAAACAGTGTAGCCAGATGTACCTTTTGTGTGTGTGTGTGTGTGTGTGTGTGTGTGTGTGTGTGTCATGAAAAGAGTGTAGCCAGATGTACCTTTTGTGTGTGTGTGTGTGTGTGTGTGTGTGTGTGTGTGTGTGTGTGTCATGAAAACAGTGTAGCCAGATGAACCTTTTGTGTGAAGGGAAGGAGATGGGAGGAAGGGAAGGGGTTTAGGGATGAGGGGGATGAGATGGGAGAGGGAAGGGGTAGGGAGGGAAGGGGGCAGAAGAGGGAAGGAAGGGAATGAGATGAGATGAGGAGGAGTTAGGGGTGAGTGGGATAAGACGGGAGAGGGAAGAGTTAAGGAGGGAATGAGGCAAAAGAGGGAAGGAAGGGAAGGGGATGGGAGGAGGGGAAGGGGTTTAGGGATGAGGGGGATGAGACGGGAGAGGGAAGGGGTAGGGAGAGAATTGGGCAAAAGAGGGAAGGAAGGCAAGGACATGGGAGGAGGGGAAGGGGTTAGGCATGAGGGGAGGGAAGAGGGGTTCAGGGTAAGGAGTGTTTTTGAGTTTGGAACAGCCTGGGTTGGGAGGTGAACCGCAGGAATGTCAAGAAACAAAAAAATACTCCACTTTTAAGAGAAGCTTGATTTACATAATATTGCGCTTTTGGAGAAATATGAGAGCAGCTGTTTTTGATGCCGTCCAAGAAAGCACAGGAGTTTTATATTTCTCTTGCAAGGCGGATCACGTGGCATTAAACGAAACATATTTTAAAGCTTGAAGCCATGCGAAACTGAGCTCTTTTCTGGCCACTTCTTCCTTTTTGCTCTTTACTGTAGGAGCAGCGATTAGCGAGCTTTTTGTGTTTTCTTTGTTGATAGCCCCCTTGAGCTGTTTCCTCTACCGTAAAACAAATGCGAGTGTGGTCTTTAAAGGAGAAAAGGTTTTGATTGTGGGGAAAGTGAGGAACTTTTTTTTTATTTACAACAAAGGAGATAGCTCAAGGCCACCAAAAAAAGGAAATAGTAATAAAAAAGCCCGCTACTCGCTGCTCCTAAAAAGAAAGGCATCAATGACTTAACATTCAAAATTTCTAACCTAATCTAGGAGAAGAGAGTGTACTTGTTGGAAGGTAAGAAGTTACTAAAAAAAATATTAATGACTTTAAACTTGAATCAGAACGTCTGGTGTTGGTGTTTGCTTTCGTCTACATTTCCATTCATTTTAAACTCATCACGTTAACGAGGGGGCTAACGGTTTTTAAGGCAATAAAGATGAAGAGTATCTGCAATAATAAATTAGTGACTCTAAACTTATTACTGAGCGAGACCAACGCTGCAGTTTGATTTATTCATTTTCTCCATATAACTAATATATATTTATATTTAAGTTACAAAGTGCTTTTTAATTGGACCTGGCCTGGGCGGTCAATCACTGAATCTTCTGTTATGAAACACGAAAACACACACACACACACACACACACACACACACACATACACACACACACACACAAAAAAAAAAAAAAAAAAAAAAGCAGGGTTGATAAAATCTACGTATCTATGTATGCGTGTTTCACTATCGCAGGTGTGTGTGTGTGTGTGTGTGTGTGTGTGTGTGTGTGTGTGTGTGTGTGTGTGTGTTCGTATGTTCATTCCCTCGCAGCAGCTGGTGTGGAAAATCCCTCGGCGGACTCGTGGGGATCGGGCGGGAATTCTTAACTTATTCTTCGGTCACTTGGCGGCGCGCGGGGACCAGGGCGGGGATTGTTGCCGTCCCCTGGGTCTGCGGGAGGGAGGGAGGGAGGGAGTGAGAAACGAAAGGAAGAAGGGAAAGGATGAGCGGGAACGAAGAAAGAAAAGAATAGAGGAAAGTAGAAATTGACAAGAAAAAAAGGAGGGAGGACGGAATGAAGATAGGAAAGTAAGAAGGGAAAGGATGATGGGTAAAGAAGAAAGGAGAGAATAGAAGAAAGTAGCGATTGACAAGAATGGGGAAGGATGAGATGGAGGGAAGGAGGGATGGAGGTTGAAAGGAAGAAGAGAGAGGATGATGGGAAGTAGGAATGAAAAAAAATATAGGATAGTAGGGCTTAACAAGAAAAAGGGAAGGAGGAAGGGATGGAAGAAGAAAGGAAGAAGGGAAAGAATGAGGGGGAAGGGCGATAGAAAAAAAATAGAGAACAGAAGGGCTGAACAAAAAGCAAAAAGGAGGGAGGAAGGGGTGGGCGGATGAAGGGAGGAGAGGAAGACTGGAAGGGACGTGGAGAGAGGCCGAAGGAAAGAATAGAGGAAGGAAAGGCTTGACAAAAAAAGGAGGGAAGAATGACAGAAGTGAACGAGTTAAAAGTTAGTTGGATTGAGTTAGCGGGAAAAATGGATGGAAGGAGGGAGGGAGGAAAGGAAGAAGGGAAAGGATGGGGGGTGGGTGGGAGAAAGAAAGAGAAGAATAGAGGAAAAAATATCTTGACATGAAAGAAGGAGGGAGAGGAAATTAATGTGTTAAGTCAGTTGGTTTGGCTTAGGATGCATGTGGTTCGGATGGACAAGTTAAGTTGGATTAGGATGGTTTATTAAGGGAAGTTTAGGCTAGGTTTCGTTAGGTTTTGTTTGGTTAGGAAAGTCATAGGTAAAAAGGGATAGCAGAAATAAGGAAAGAACGCAAAGAGTGGACAGGGAGAGGGAGGGAGGATGGGAGGAAAGGAGAGAAGGTAGGGAGAGAGGAAAGAAACGAAGTCAGTGGACATAATTAGAGAATTAGGGACGGAGGGAGAGATATTAGGGTTAAAAGAAAGGGAGGAAGGTAGGAGGGGAGGAAAATGTGGGAATGTGGCAAGAGGAAAGCTAAAAAGGAGGTGGAAGTAGCACGGGAGGCATGGAAGGTTAAGTAGCGAGAAAGTGAGAGAGATAGGGAGGGGAGGAGAAGGGGGAAGGGGGCAGCGCGTCGTAGGCAGGATAGAGGCTGATGTGACGTGTCTGTAATGAAGTGCCTCTCACGGGGCGGCCTCCCTCAAATTAGTCCGTAATGCCCGCCATTTGGAAAGCCAGAGCCTGGCATGAAATATTAAGACAAATCTTGAAGGCTTATGCCACCAAGTGAACCGCTTAGAAAACCGAGAAGCGATTTTATCATTCTATATAGTGATGAATGATGGAGAGAAAGTTTAATGTAAGTTAAACCCAACAAAGTGATTAAAATAAGGCAGTCAGGGATCCGGAACACAGCGCTGGAAGGGTCACGCTGCTACCTGAAGCACTTAGGAAACTTGAACGCCCTCGCGTTCTTTGAGATAAGTATGTGAAAAAAAGTTAACAATGACCTGTACCTCTTTATTTTGGGGGGGATGCGGGAGAAGGGAATATATAGGCAAATTAGAGTAAGTTTTTTTTTCACAAAAATGTAATGAAAGGTCAAACAATGCATACTAGATTACTTTATACTCTAACCTACTTCAATGTATATGATGTCATGCGATAACTTATTTGTTTTATTTAATGTATTCCAAAGAGAATAAGTTTATTTGAGCTGACAGATGTGTCATCAAAGACTTTCATTGCTGGCTATACCGATGCACGAAAGTCTGTGCTAACGGGTGAAAAATCACTCCACAGAAGTCATCGCAAAGAGCAAAACAGGCGGCATCTAGTTAACGAAAATGATAAACTTTTATGTATGCGGACACAATTTAACTAGTAAAGTAAACAGTAACTTCATGCGAATGTAAACCTTGGAAATGATACGATCTTAAGCATGTAAAAAATAGATATTATAGCCCCACATGCTAAGAGAAACAATAGCACTACATCACTCACTCAACTCACCAGATGAGCAAGTGATTTAATGTAGCTATTAATGTTACCGCTACACCAGACCACTTACGAATGAAATACTGAGGCCACTGCTATATAATACAAAAAACAACCACGGAGCCATCATAGGAAAACCAAAAACATGGAACAAAAAATTCAAATAAATATTCATACAAGTGTGCGGAGGGGTAAAGAAGGAAAGGGTCTACCAACTACTACTACTACTACTACTACTACTACTACTACTTCTACCACCACTACCACTACTACCACCACCACCACTCAGCGTAATGCCAGGAACAGGCAATAACTCAGACGGCCAACCTAGGCGTAGAGGAAAGGTCGGGTTGGTCCTGAGGGAGAGGAAGGTCAGAGAGGGCGGGAAAATAAGCCTTCGTCCAAGAGCAGGTTCCAAAAATAAATAAATGAAATTGTTCCCGGTGAAAAAGAGAGAGAGAGGAGAAAGAGAGCGAGAGAGAGAGAGAGAGAGAGAGAGAGAGAGAGAGAGAGAGAGAGAGAGAGAGAGAGAGAGAGAGAGAGAGAGAGAGAGAGAGAGAGAGAGAGAGAGAGAGAGAGAGAGAGAGAGAGAGAAAGGAAACAGTAAGACAAGACATGCAGTGACGGATGGAGACAGAGGATGAGTAAGCGGGGCAGGCGGAGGGGAGGCAGACGAAAGTGTTTACTCGGGGCAAGTTCTCAGTTCATTTGCTCAGCTTCAAACCAATTCAATTACGGCGACGAGACGAACCCTCTGTAATCAAGCGGCAGGGAGAGGGGCCGGATTGCTCGCCCTAATATATAGTTCCATATTTTTTTTTTTTTTGCTTTCTCTCGCTCTCAGTTCCACACACCCTCTCTCTCTCTCGCTCTATCTCTCTCTCTCTCTCTGTCTCTCAACGCATTTCCCAGTTCACACTTTAATGAAATAATCAACCCTCTTATTTAACTATATGAGTCGTACAAAAAAAAACATAAATAAGATGAAAAAGTAACATAACACGACAAAGGTTTGAGGTGTGTGTATGTATTATGCTGTATTTTTTTTTTTTTGTGTGTGTGTGTGTTTGAAGTATTACACAGAGCGTTGGAAGAGGTGGATGATGATTATTGGGGCGTTCATTGTTTGGCGCCGCAACTGCGTGGTCATATGGCGCCGAACCTACTGATAAACTATATAAAAAGGATAAAAAAATAATAAAACATGACAAAAAACAACACTGATAAAATAATATGAAAACCTTAAATTAAAAACGTGATAAAAACAACACTAATAAAATTATATAAAACATGTTAAAATTAAAGATATGGTAAAAACACTATATGGTCAATAAAACCTACAGGAGGTTGAGGAGGTGGAAGATGAGAAGAGAGAGGAGGAGGAGGAAAAGGAGAGTGGATGGCAAAAGGGGAGATGAAGTAATATATAAACATGTATTGTAATAGAGATGATGCGGGGTGGAACATATGTAAGAAAAAAACAAACGTAGGTACACCTTTCTAATTGTTGGGCTCAGGTGTGTGTGTGTGTGTGTGTGTGTGTGTGTGTGTGTGTGTGTGTGTGTGTGTGTGTGTGTGTTGTATGTACATATTGCAATCACCAAAGTCCAGGTGAGCGTTTCATTTTGACTCTGATATTAAAAGTGCCATGAGAGAGAGAGAGAGAGAGAGAGAGAGAGAGAGAGAGAGAGAGAGAGAGAGACGGAGCGGAATAACCTAGTGGATCCTAATTATGACCTTAAAAACTCTCCCTCATTTGGCGAGAGACGAAGAGAATCCGTGAACTCGCCCTAACAAGCTCACCCTCGTTACCAACTTCGCATTTTCGTCATGTCTTTGTTGAGTTAATCCTAAATTTTAAAAACTACAGTGTTTTTTTTAGCAATAATGCGTCCTTTGTCCACTAGGCAGATAATAGGTTGACTAGGTAGGTAGGATAGGTAGTTAATACTTGCTTCTTGTGTTTCTACAAACAATAGGAAGGGAAAATATTTCCCATTGGCAAACCGATATATATATATATATATATATATATATATATATATATATATATATATATATATATATATATATATATATATATATATATATATATATATATATGACGAAGGTACTTGTTATACTACTACTGTTACTTCTACTTCTGCGACTACTGCTACTACTGCTACTACTACTACTACTACTACTACTACTACTACTACTACTGTTACTACTGCTGCTGCTGCTATTACTTGTACTAGTACTACTACTACAAACTCTCTCAACTGACTCTTGGTCATCCTCTCTTAGCCGTTTCGGTGAAACCTTCTCATTTGCGCTAGACATATCGAAAGCTTTCTACAGAGTCTGGCACAAGTCTTTGCTTCCTAAGCTACCCTCTTTTGGAATCTACTCTTCTCTCTGTTCCTTTATCTCCAATTTCCTTTCCGGCCGTTCTATCTCCGCTGTGGTAGACGGTCACTGTTCTTCCCCAAAACCTATCAACAGTGGTGTTCCACAGGGTTCTGTTCTATCACCCACTCTCTTCCTGTTATTCAACAATGATCTTTTTTCCATACCAATATGGCCTATCCACTCATACCCTGACGACTCCAATCTGCATTATTCAACTTCTTTCAACAGAAGACCCTCTCAACAGGAATTACAAGACTCCAGACTGGAGGGTGCTGAACGCTAAACGTCAGACCTTGCTATCATTTCCGATTAGGGTTAAAGGAACCTTGTGTCCATCAATGCCAAACCCAATTTCTCCAACTATCAATTCGACACAATTTTCCAAACACCCATCCCCTATTCTTTAACAACACTCAGCTGTCACCTTCTTTGACACTAAACATCCTCGGTCTATCCTTAGCTCAAAATCTTAACTGGAAACTTCACATCTCTTCTCTCACTAAATCAGCTTCCGCGAGGTTGGGCGTTCTGTATCGTCTTCGCCAGTTCTTCTCCCCCACACAGTCGCTATCCATATACAGGGGCCTTGTCCACCCTCGTTTGGAATATGCAGCTTACGAGTGGGAGGGCTCCACTCACACAGCTGTCTTGGACATAGTGAAGTCTTTTAAGGCTTTTCGTCTCATCAGCTCTCCTCCTCTTACAGACAGCCTTCTACCTCTTAAATTCCGCCGCCATGTTGCCTCTCTTTCTATTCTCTATCGATATTTTTACGCTGACTGTTCTTCTTAACTTGCTAACTGCATGCCTCCCCCTCTCCCTCTGCTGTAGAAAAAAATCTTTACTACTATTAAAACTACTATTACTACTACTAATACTACCACTACTAATACTAATACTTCTACTATTACAACTACGTAGTTAACTTCATTCATACACTATCCATTTCAATAAAGTAAAATACAAACTCGTGGCATAGCGATGGACTTTTGAAACTATGGCATCAATATCACGGTCAGATACACTTGAGGGTAACGTGCGCATATATATTTCTGGTTTTATTGATAAACTATTCCAATTGCCAGTCTGTCAAGGTCGTACATATAGCCACGGTAGTAGGGACAGCGTGGCGAGTGGCTGTGCTAAGTGGACCAATCACCGTTCAGCTCATCGCTCTCGTTCGCCAATCAATGCACGATGAAAGGCAGGAAGGGGAGAGAGGGATGGAGGGAAAAAAGGGGAGCTGAATACATGCATCCACCATTGTTATCGCCCTGTGAGGCAGCTCTCCGTGTGCCTCATGGAATCGTAACTTTTTAAGGGCTAAAGGGAAAAAAAAATGTTGCTGGCTTTTTTTTCCAGTGTGTGGAGGATACTGTGTGAAGGTGGGTTTAGTGTGTGTGTGTGTGTGTGTGTGTGTGTGTGTGTGTGTGTGTGTGTGTGTGTGTGTGTGCACCTTGATACCGCACAACTCCTTTAACTCCTTTAACTACACGGTATTTACTCACGTGTAACACCGTCAATCTAAAACGATAATCTGCATTCACTTCGTCAACATATCCAACCAGTTTCACAACAATGGTATCCACAAATCAAGGCAACTTCAACTTAACACACACACACACACACACACACACACACTCAATAAAAAGGCCCCCAGAGCCCACACAGACCCTCTGCTGTTCATTTTCTGGCCGAGAGACTTTGAATTAAAAACAGAGAACGCAATCAAAGCAGCATCAACCAGCCGGCCTTTAGTTAAAATAGGATTCAGTCGGTCATGTGGGGAGCCACTCGAACTTTGGGCCGCTGTCACCCCTTCCGTTGATTCCGCTTCCCAGAAGTGAAGCTTTCCTATCCGGACAAACTAATGAAAAAGTAAAAGAAAAACAGGAAACAAGCGCTGCTCGGCACCTGCCATGGCGCGGCGGAGCGGTCTCGCTGCTCTGTTATGAAAGACAGGAGACAACTGGCGGTCAGCCGTCACTCACTCAAACTCTCACTTTCATTCTCATTTACTTCATCACCTGAAGACTTTTGTGATGAGACGAATCATTACGAGTTTTTGTATCTGACATTGGAAGACAATCAATTTTTCTTATTAAGGTTTGGTCAATGACACCGATTCATCTTTTTGTTTACCGAGGTTCACATAAAATCTAAATTTTTTGGTCAGTGGTGACAATTAAAAGGAAAGGCTACGCTGTGAAAACGTATAATGTTGCACCTGCACTGCAAACACGACAGTGGATCACCACGAAAGCCTTACAGCAGCGGACCTCAAGACACACTAAACGGTTTGCTTTATTAACCTTTCATCTTCGTCCCTGTTAGTATTCACAATAAAATAATTAGATAGTAAGTAACTTTTCTGTTGCCTTACTGAACGAATTTACGATACTATGGACAAAAAAAATCAGATTTGGCTCCTTATATATACCGAAATATGTCTCCGTCATACTCATTATTTTACAAATATAAAATCTTGCTCATGCAGATATAGTGACTTATAATCCCTGATTTTGTCAGATATAGTGACTTATAATCCCTGATTTTGTCAGATAAAGTGACTTATAATCCCTGATTTTGTCAGATAAAGTGACTTATAATCCCTGATTTTGTCAGATAAAGTGACTTATAATCCCTGATTTTGTCAGATAAAGTGACTTATAATCCCTGATTTTGTCAGATAAAGTGACTTATAATCCCTGATTTTGTCATATTCTTCTCTGATCCCACAATTTTTTTTCTTACTCCACAATTATCATTGAATCGAATGGATTGTCCTGCCTACCCCCAAAAAGAAGAGAAGAACTTACATTATTTTTACAATATCTTTAGACCGGGGGTTCCCAACCTGGGGTAAATTACCCCAAGTGGGGTAGTTTGGTCTTTTCTGTGGGGTAATCGGAAGACAGAGGGTGACCAAGGAAAAAAAATGTTAGTAAAATTATACCCATTGTATTAAGATTTAGACTAAGGCAGCAGAGTCTGTCCTTTTCTGTCCTTCTATTCAAAAGTTCTTTACTTCCCTGCATAATATACCACATACAAATATATTAATATATTCTTTTAAGTATGGGCTACAATGCAGTTGTGGAAGCATAAGAAAAATGGGGTAATGAGTGAAGGGACGTGTGGAGAGCAGGGTAATGGGTAAGCAATGGTTGGGAACCCCTGCTTTAGACCGTGAACCTGGGTTCGTATAGCTGCGAGTTCATCTCCAGGAGTGCGGGCTGCTGTGTCCACACGGGAGCAAAATAGCAGAGCGGAGCTTTCGGAAAGTTAACTCAAACCGTTTTAAACCCCGAGAGAGTACTTTCGCGAGTACTTTACTCTAAAGTGGAAACAGGCTTTTATAAATCAGAATTACTTTAAAAAAGTAAAAATAAAAAATTGGACAATGTCAGCTAACTCTAATATGGGTCTGGAGCTGAGGTCTGCGTGCGGCGGGAGGCACTACAGCCTCCTCCCCGTGTGTGACCTGCCGCGCCTGTGGGCCTTGATGGGCCTACAGCCACCCCAGCCTCCGCCAAGGGGCTTCCTCATTTCCCTCGAGGAGAACGTCTCGTCTGTCCCGGCTCCGTCGTCTATTCCTCTCACCGAGTATACGACCCCCGATTCCCCGCCTGACATGGTGCTGCGGGGAGACTGCTCAGAGCACCACTACTCGCTGCTCAACGCAGACATGCTCGAAATGTGGGAGGCGCTTGGCCTAGCCCGCCCCGACCCGCTGCCCCGGGGGTTCGTGGCCGCAAAGTTGTAACCACACTGACTTGGCTGACTTAGTATCTGTTCACCTATGAAACTTTCTTAACACACTTTTATAGTGGTTTCTTAAACTCGCCTAAGTCAATGACTCTATCCCGGAAACTACTCGTTCAATCTTTTCTTCTCACCTAGTTCAATGTTAGAAATATACGTATGTACTTTGGTACCAAGTGCCTTCGCAGGATCATGGGTATAGCTGGAATGATTTCATGCCACACAAGCGACTACGTGATGAAACTGAATCGAGGCCTGTTATTAAGTCCATGAACGCCAATTCCAGCTGTATGGGCACGTGGTTCTATTCCCAGAGGTGGACTCTGCTCACAGAGTTGCTTTTGTACGAGACAACCCTGAGTGGAGGAGACAAAGGGGGCGCCCACTTAACTCATGGCTGTGTCAAGTTGATCGATCCTGAGGGGAGAGACTTGAGATGGAGCTTGCTCGGGGGACAGTCAGAAGTGGAGGCGGCCAGAGAGTGAAGCGACGCGCCCCTTAAGTTCCCCGTTACGTAGCTTATGTCTGCCTACTTGTTTTTGTCTCTATTTTTGTGTGAACATACGCATATTTCTCTCCTCTCTCTCTCTCTCTCTCTCTCTCTCTCTCTCTCTCTCTCTCCCCCCCATGATGTTCTTAATCGCTCGTCTTCTCACGTATGTATGAACACTGTTGATTGTAGACGAGCTCGTATATTTCTTAACGTGGTCTAATGCTGCTAATTTCTTCCTAACCGAAGCTTAATATATAGATCTGTCAGCGGTGAATTACTTACTCAACTTTAATTCAGCATTTATTATCTTTATTCAAACTTCATCCCACCACATTAACATATAGATGGCATTTTCTCCTCATACTATAATCTTTATATTTCAGTGTCTGGTAAAATAGTTTAGGTATATTTGGAACAATAATTAAAACCATTAAAAAGAAAATCCAGGTAGTAATCACTTTAACTAAATTCATTCCGAAGCTCAATTTGAATGTCATTTCCTTTGCGGCAAAACTGGCATATTGTTGGCGTGTCGGTCTCGCTGTTGGCCGGCCTGTCATGTCTGTCTGTCTTTCGGTCCGGCTCGTTTTATCATTTTGGTTGTCAGTCACAGAAACTTCGGGGCCTATTATTGGTGTGTGTGTGTGTGTGTGTGTGTGTGTTAGTGTGTGTGTGTGTGTGTGTGTGTGTGTGTGTGTGTATGACCGCCCACTAATCTGCTTTATTGCATTAAGTATGTATATATGCATGTATGTATATATGTAAGTATGTATGAATGTTTACTTGTATATGCATGTTATTCTATTTAGTCCTTGAACGATCTCTGTGTGTGTTGGTGCATTGAGTTGTCTGACTACGTAACACATTAGGTAGTTTTACTTGCGGGGTTTGCATGCATATAAAAAAATGGGAGAGATTTACCTATTTAAGCAAAGAAAAAAAAGTGTCGAAATAAATGATATTATGACCCCATCTCCTCCACACAATGATAACCACCTGTCACTAGAATAAAACATGTTATTTTCGAGCGTCTCACATATTCATAACAATCAAAACAATGTACACAGAGAGATCTAGTTTTCTTTTTATAACAAGCCCAAAATATACATAACAAGCCCAACATATACAAAGATTTATCGGTTGTTTCCCTTCCACTAAGAATTAAATCTATTCATTAATTTTCTTAATCCATTTGATACCAATTTAGAATCTATTCAATTATATTCTCTATTTTTGTTCTATTTATAACGCTTCCCAACCATCCCTTCCACTTCTTTATGTTTAGATCTTGCCGGTAAATATCGATAGCTGCTATATTCACGAGGTAGAGTGCACACCCTTTCAACCTGAGCCATCTTCTTGATCATTTAAACACCTGCCCTCATACATACGTACCCTGCAGAGGCTATCACCGTACTAGTTATGCAATGCTCCTGAAGCCCTCCTCACATGTACACTCTCATTACTCCAACGCTTAATCCCCCATAATGTCAGTGCAGGCCACCTCCCCTTCTCTCCTCGTTCCCCTAATCCGTCGAGACATGGACACAATTACAGTGATGTACATGAAGTCCCACCCTCATTCTCTGCACTGTGCGCAAATTGCTTTCTAGAGGTATTATTTTACGGCAAAACAAGGCCGGGCAAGAACTAACAAAAAAGAATAGAGCTTCTAACAACAGATAACTGAAAACAAGATGACAACAGGGAATCTCAAGAGTTTGCGTTATTAAATATCTAATGCTTACTCAAAAACGTTTTCTTGAATGAGCTCCCACTCAAGTAGCAGAAAATAATAACTTTCCGAATATAGTTGAAGCAAACGTTACACTAGTTATCATGTTTTTCTTTTTTTCCTTTCGCGTGGGTGAACAACTTTTCTAATGTCTCATAACGCGGGATGCAGGGCCATGTAGCCGCTGCGTGTATGGCCTGATGAAGCCATATAACACACCCATCCTGCAGCGGAAAAGACATTTGCCTGAACTTCTCGTCCATTGTGCCATATTGTCTAGTGCCACAATGGTGATCACACTTTTTAGATGCGGACCAGATGAGCCTGCTTTTATTTCTCATGAGTATAGGCACGTGTGTGTGTGTGTGTGTGTGTGTGTGTGTGTGTGTGTGTGTGTGTGTGTGTGTGTGTGTGTGTGTGTGTGTGTGTGTGTGTGTGTGTGTGTGTGTGTGTGTGTCTCCCGTCTGGGTCTCGAGTTCCCTGCGACATCCAGATTCCGGCTGACTGGAATCCGATGGCAGAGTCACTCTCCGTAAAACACTGGCAGACTATAATGCTCCTTAATATGCGGGCCCGAGCTTTTTACTTGCCGCAGGGAAGACGATGTTTGCATGTGGTTACCTCGCTCGCTCTCCCCCTCTCCGTTTTCCTTTTTTTCCTTCTTGCCTTCCTTCCTTCCTCCCTCCCTTCTTCCCTTCCTCTTTTCCTTTCTTCCTTCGTCCTTTCTTTCCTTCTTTCCTTCCTTCATGTCCTGCTTTCTCCCTCCCTCCCTTCTTTCTTTCCTCTCTTCCTTTCTTCCTTTCTTCCTTCGCTCCTTTCTTTCCTTCTTTTCTCTCTTTTCCAATACTTATCTTCTATCCCCGTACTGCCCCTGCTCCTCTCCCATCCTTTCCTTTCTCCTTGCTAGTTTTACCCAGTTTTCTCTCTTTCATTTCCTTTCCTGAGCGCTTTTTTGTCCCTTTTCTCCATTTTCCGCTCCTTTTACTTCGGTCCCCTCTCGCTTCCGATCCTCTCTACTTTCCCTGATCCGCTCTCTTTCCTTTCATGTCATTCTCCCCTTCTGTTGGGTCTATTATCTCTTTCTTCATCTCCACATTTTATCTTGCAATCGATTCCTTCTTTCCGTTTTGTTTCGATGCTCTTTAACTATTCCCAATCTCTTTCTACGTTTCGTTTTTTTGTTTAACACATTACCTCCTCTTTCTGTTGTCTCTTTATTTCGTAATAGCTCGATATTTTTTTTTACTTTCCATTTTGTTCCTTTTTTCATTCTTTATTTTACCATTCTTGTTCCTTTTTCGGTGATATATGACGATGTTATGCAGATTGATAGATGGATAGAATGATAAACAGATACAGATAAATAGGTAATGACTAATATTAACATCTTCCTCTGCTGTCTACTCTCTGCCTTCCTCCTCCTCCTACTACTCTTCTGTCCCTTCCCCATTCCTTCTCTCCTCCGTGATATATATCTGGCCACTTTATATATATCATCGTGTATGGAGAGAACTGAATCACTGATGAACTAAAAGGTCTATGCTGCAGAGACCGCTTTTGCGACACTACCTGACACCCCAGCCCCCGCTGTGGGCATGAAGGGAAGGTGAGCCTGCGCACGTTCACGGCAGGTTTCATAGGAATCTCCTCTCGATAATTATGAACAAGACTTTGGAAGACATTTTTTCTGAATTTTTGAGACTAAATCCGCCTTAATCATAGAGAACATGCATAGTCTGGCATGATACCAGGCGTGTTAAGATGTTTTAATATGCCATGAAACGTTAAGCCTGCATCACATCGGTCCAGGAGTCCCTTGATAAATTTTCAATAAAACAGTGTGTTCGATAAACAATATCCCTCCATTGCTCCGGGCCAAGCAGAGCGAGGGAACAGTCCAATAATCGCCCCAACACACGCCGATATACATTCCTATTTACCGCAGATACAACTCATATGGAGCGGAATTTATGCATTCCGTTCCGCCAGCCGCGCCGCACACCGCGCCCCCGTCACCGCGATCCCTCCGTGCCGGTAAATATGTTCCTCTTTTTTCCGGCTGATCGAATGGCCGATAGCTGGCAAAGTTTTCCCCCGCCCTAAACAGCGTCGCGTCTGGATTAACGAGTCCGGGCGAGGGGAGAACAAACGTTATTAAGAGGAAACTTTCGCCATGTCTCAGCGTTCATATGCAAATGGAAAAACAAAACTGCGTGGAGCCTGATGGGAATTTGTTGTGTGTGTGTGTGTGTGTGTGTGTGTGTGTGTGTGTAAAGTGTCTTACACACACACACACACACACACACACACACACACACACACTGCAGCTAACAACGTTTGATGATGATGTTAGTGATGATGAGAATGATGATTGCGATGATCATGATGTTAACAGTAATGACAGCAACACTATAATGAAGTACACCATTGCCTTGGTTGACGACACTCTACATCTCTTTGGAACCCGAAATAATTTGAGGAACCTTTCGCATATTTCCGTTAAAATGAAAAAAACGAATGAACTTTTTTCCCTTTTCTATTTCACGGTCTGGAAAAGGCGGCACGCAATGGCGGGGACTGAATGAACGCTGTGGAGAAAAAAAGAAAATAACTGACTGTGGCAGGTATACATAGAAAAAAAGTAGAAAGAGATTACCCTAAAAAACAGGTGGTGAATGACGAAACATACAAATATTCACAATACAAATACATGCGACTCAGAGAAATCCCGAGACACAAGTAAACTTAAAGGAAGGTATTGAATAATTAAACATTAACTAACTGAAGGGAAAACACAACCAACCTGACCCGATTGATAAGAACACACACCATGGATTGCTATTACTAGACCATGCAATAAATGAAAGAAACATAATTAAAAGAAAATTGCCATATCGAGTAATCGCTTAATGAATGATAAGTAAATATAAAAAAAAATCAGAAAAAAAGGAAAGACACACCATGGGCGTCTAACAGAGGAAACACTGCAGGATATAAAAGGGAAAACGCTCCAACCATTTTTCTCGAACAATGGAAGAAAACGGAGTAAAAAAAAGTGAAAAAACGAGGGAATTGAAAAAAAATTGGCCTCTGCGAATGAGAGAATTTTTCCATTCAGTGAAATTAGTTTTTTTCCAACGATTCCAAACAATCTGGGAAACGAATTTTAGGTGAATAATTTTGCTAATTGAGTGTTTGGATACCTGTCGGAGAGAGTGAGAGTGAGAGCGTGTACGTGTGCGTGTGCGTGCGTGCGTGCGTGTGTGTGTGTGTGTGTGTGTGTGTGTGTGTGTGTGTGTGTGTGTCCCTCCCCTACGTCGCCAGCATGTGATCTCGTCCGCGTGCCTCGCTGAGCGTTGCGTGGATAACACAGCTCCCTCTTCCTGCGTCCCCTCAACACAAATACATACCATTACACAGAGACAGCGAATGGACTCTCTGTGTGTATGTATCTGTCTGTCTGCCTTTCTCTCTCTCTCTCTCTCTCTCTCTCTCTCACACACACACACACACACACACACACACACACACACACTATACCAAAGGGAATAGAGTAAACAAAATGGATCTCTCTCGCAACGTTAATATTGTGAAAAACTGGAGGCGTATCGTCATTCATTTTTTTTGCTGGTGACTAAAGTTCTTGTTCCCCGTGTGTGTTTTTTTTTTTTGGGGGGGGGGGTCAAATCTCAGTTTCATGAATCAAGTATCAAAGAAGGATAAGTCGAGCGTGTGTGACGAGGATAACGGCGAATTTGATGTCTTAGAGGGAGACAGAGAGGCAAGGCGGGTGGGTGGAAGGGCGGGAATGAAAAAGATAAGGAGGGAGGGATGATGAGGAAAGAAACAAGGGTTGATAAGACTGTGTGCAGAAACGAAGCAGGAAGGAATGAAGAAAAAAAAAAGAGGGAAAGAGCGGAACGATAGGATGGATGGAAGCCCGAAGGTTGGGGAAAGGGAGGAGGGAAAGGGGGGAACAGCTAGACACGCAAGGAATGATACTAATAAGGGGATACAGAGGAGGAAGAGAGGGAGGGACAGCAAGGGGTAACTTAGCAGGGGAAGGAGGACAGGAGGATCATGGCGGGAGAGGCAGTGACAAAATGAAGAAAGGAATTGAGAAGATGAGAGGGAGAGGAAGTGAGAGAACCGAAATGAAAGAAGGAAAAATGAGAAATACAATAACAGAGGGAAAAGGAAAAAAAAAGTGCAGGTAGACAGACGGGGGGAAAAGCAATACTAAGCAAGGAATGAAATGTTAAGCATGAAGGGAACAGAGGAAATGAGGGACGGAAGGAAAAACGATAAGGCGGAAGGGAGGCAGAGTTCTGGCAAATATTTACTGGCTTGGTTCCGAAGTCAGGAGTTAATTTCCCCGGAGTAATCTTGAAAGTATAATATTGCCCCGTCACCCGCATCGCCAACGCCGCCGCCGTCATCACTTCGGGCCAGTCTCACAGTTCCCCATGATGGGTTAGTAAGCTCCCAAACCAATACCAGAGCCTTCGAAATTTCCTTGTATAGTGTCTGGTGTTTATATTTTAAGTTCACAAATTTGATGAAACTATACAGGAAGAGTCTTGTGTATTTAGTGTGGCATCGAAGACCTCACCGTTTTGGATTGTATGGGATTCTATAGTTTGGTTCGGGCTGTTACGAAGACACTGTGTTGGACTGTGAAATCGGCTCTTCATCGTGTATACAACTTTGAACGGCAATGGTTTCCCTCTTTGAACATGCTTAGTTTATTTTTCTTGAAGTCTTAATTGCCACGATAATTGGTAAAGATATGAGAGCAAGGGCTCATCTCTCTCTCTCTCTCTCTCTCTCTCTCTCTCTCTCTCTCTCTCTCTCTCTCTCTCTCTCTCTCTCTCTCTCTCTTATGGAAGTTATTTTTCAGTCTTTATGCTATTTACTTATTACTTGATGTTGCCCTACGGATTGATAATGCGGACACGAATGTAATTTCCTGAGAAGGCCACCATCACTATTCTATTTCGTGCCAACGCTGGAGGGCTGTTCCTTCCCAAAGAACACGTCTAGGCAGGGCATATGCAAGGCCGGACGAGAGGAGGAGAGACGAGACAAGGCGAGGGGACGAAGAGACACCATGAGTGAGGACTGTAAGGGGAGCCGCTGTGAGGGAAGGAAGGAGCGAGATGTGTGAGAGGAAGGAAGGAGTTTGTTGAGTGAGCCGAGATCAAGGAAGGCGCCATGAATTAGGAAAGTGGAGATGAGGGGAAGGAAGGAACGGGAAGACTAAGGAGAAGGGAGGGGTAGAGTGAATATGCCAAGATCGAAGAAGCCATGGGCGAGAGGAGAGAGGACAAAAAGAAGGAAGCAAACGTGTGCACGAGAGAATGGAAGAAGCAGAGTAGACGAGGGGAAGGAAGAAGAAAGGGAGAATCCAGATCGAAGCCCTGCGTTGGTTCCTCCCTCCGGACGGCCCGTTTAGGAAGATAGCGGCATCAGGGGAGCCATATCTGCTCTTCCTCAAGTCTCATTTTTCCCCCAAACTGGCCTTCCAGATGGTTAGGCAAGCAGCGCCTGTCAATATGCCAATCGGCCGAGTTATCTCCACCGGGGATTTGGGAAGATAGAGGAAGAAGAACGAGAAGATTAGCGATAACCACCGCTGCCGCCTCGGCCAGGAATATTTTTGCTGTTACTGTTGCCGCTGCTGTGTGTGTGTGTGTGTGTGTGTGTGTGTGTGTGTGTGTGTGTGTGTGTGTGTGTGTGTGTGTGTGTGTGTGTGTGTGTGTGTGTGTGTGTGTGTGTGTGTGTGTGTGTGTTGGAAAAGTTCGGGCAGTTTGCTAGACACACCGAGACACGCGCCACAGAGCAATGGGCACGGTATGACGAGTACATTGACGAGAAAGTTTAAAAAGGTATGAAAAAAGTAGAATTAATACATCTATTTGTCATTGTAACAAATCGCAATTTTCATATGGATTAAGTAAATGCCTACAACACATGAATAATATGTCCATGCATCAGTGCTTCATAAATGACACCAACAAAAGGTAAGATAAAGTAAACATACACCTATTCTACTCTATTCAGGAGCAATAAGTAGCGGGCTTTTTTTTTTCATTATTGTTTTTTTTTTATTTACGCCCTTGCACTATCCCCTCTGCTGTAAAAAAAAAAGAAAAAAAAAAGAAAACAGCCCACCCTCCCACTCGCCTACTCACGCACGCACACACACACACACACACACACACACACACACACACACACACACACAGTAAGTACAGACTAACTTTATCGCATGATTCCTTCAGTTAGAAAATAAAAATAAAAATAAGAAAATCAAGGAGGGGAGAGAAATCGTCGCTCTTTACATTTGTCACTTTCAGTAATAGTAAATAAAATCACTTTACCTCTTTTCACCAATGCACACGTGTTGGTTCATTAGTGATGACGTAAGTACTCTCTCGAAGCGAAACTAGGAATAGAAAGGACGTGAAGTATTACAGATCCTGAACCTTTCTCTTGGAGCCCTCCTGGAGGTATATTACCATGAGGGCCCTTCAGGGAGCATGACACACCCCAGCGAGGCCCGTCAATGAGGATAATGAACAGCTTTAATGGACTTAAGAGGTTACCCAAGGAGATGAAATTAATCTTGATGAGGCGAGCAAAGGAACAGCCAACTAATGAGCTTTCACACGGGGCTGATCACCCTCATCACTCTGGGGGCTCGTCAGGCGCATACAAAATGAATGTCTAGTGATCCTTAAGGGAATAAAAAGAAAAAAAAATCCATATTCCATACATTAGAGACTACAACCTTGACCTATATGAGATGTATTTCCCATTACAAGCCATTTACTTTTAAATATCATCCACGTTTCTGAAAACCAACATCTTGATATAAGCATTTTTATTAGCACCACTTGACTTCAGTGTGGCTCTAAAATTCCAGGCCAAAATCGCAGTCTATTTCGTAGGAACGCAGTTTCTTAAAAATATATTTCACACGAGCTTTATCTTTCCGTCTTTTCATCCTCTGTTTCCAGTTTCCAATCAAGTCACTCAAACACTTGCTACGCTCCCTCACGCACGAGTCCCAGCCTCGACTCTCGCCTCCACACAGCCGACGAACGAAATGTGAATCACCGTCAAAAAGTGATTTCTTCGCTCCACTCCCGCGACTTCACAAGACTCGCCTCCTCCATGTTTGCATTCGTTATTCTTGCTGCTTCTAAAAAAAATAAACTGTATGAATTTCCTGGAAACATATAAAAGCTTGTTATTATTCTCCACTGCTGCTTCCCTCTTCCA
This sequence comes from Eriocheir sinensis, assembly GCF_024679095.1. Classification (NCBI taxonomy): domain Eukaryota; kingdom Metazoa; phylum Arthropoda; class Malacostraca; order Decapoda; family Varunidae; genus Eriocheir; species Eriocheir sinensis. Next base: position 24,097 of record NW_026112228.1, read on the forward strand.
AGCCAATTTACTTAATATCCAAACGTTTATTTTCTTACGGCTTTCCTCCTATCACCCCTTCATCAATTTGTCTGACATTTTATTTTTGGGATAACGTGAAAAATATCAAGGAGGGGAAGTTATCAAAAGCAAGTCGATTACTATCCTTGATATAAACTCCCTTGTCTCCAGCGCAAAACAATAAATATTCCAGACAATTCATTTCCTTCCCACAATTGAATACAAGTCGATTTCCTGTATACCAGGCAACCATCACGTGAGGAATTTATTTTCATCTCTAATAGAACCCCTTCCGTAAAGATTGATTCACAGTGTTGATGGATGTTCCTCTTAACGAAGCCAAGGAGACATTTCCCTCGAATATCTTTGCTTTATGTTTGCTGAAGCTCTCCAGCTGGGACTAATCCGACGCTGGTGGGGATGAGGCGGGGCTGAGCGGGGCTTGTGGGCGTGCGGCGGGGAAGAACAGGGGAGGATATTAAATGCGGAATGAATTTAAATATTGGTTGTCAAAGGAAGAAGAAAAAAAAAGAAGAACGAGGAGATAAAAAGAAGGAAAGGAAAAAGAAGAACGAGAAGAGGAGGAGGAGGAATAATAATAATAATAATAATAATAATAATAATAATAATAATAATAATAATAATAATAAAGAAAATGAAAAGAAAAATATAACGTATAATGACAATTTCAACAGTAAACAGCACCAACACCCTCCCCTACATACACCACCACCAATAAAACAGCAACAGTAACGGAGACAACAGTAGCAACACCATCAACTTAAAATACAACAGCAACAACAACAATAACAACTGCAAAAAGGAGAAAAAAAAGCCCAAGAAAAACTAATACAAGAAAAAACAAGAACAAGAAGAACAACAAGAACTAGAAGACCACGAAGCAAACAAAAGAAAAAGAAGAAGAGGAGCAGGAACAAAAACAGTAAGATCAAGACGAAAAAGAAGAAGTAGAAGTCGTAGAAGGCTTGCAATCTAGTCTTAAGAGAAAAAGTGATGGAAGGAGGATTGGCTGTGCAGTGTGCAGGAACCAGCTGACGAGTCTGGCCCATCGACCGGCGAGGGTGGCAAGAATAGGAGGCATGTTGCGAGGACTCGTTACGCCCGTCAAGGGGAGGGAAGGGGGAGAGAAGAGGGAAGCGTGGTGAAGCGAGGCTGAGAAGAATGAAAGGCACATGGAAATCAAGGTCAGGGAGAATGTGAATCAATACTCTCTCTCTCTCTCTCTCTCTCTCTCTCTCTCTCTCTTCATTATCTTCTTTCCTTCATTATCTTCTTCCTTCTTTTTTCTGTTTTATTTTCTTTCATTTCTTTTCTTTTTCTTTTTTTCTTTCATCTTTCATTTCTCTCTCTCTCTCTCTCTCTCTCTCTCTCTCTCTCAAAATCAACACAAAACGTAAACAATTAAAACAATGACTAAGCAAAAGTTAAAAAGTGTCGTTTAAATGTGTATGATTAAATTTCCGAAGATCAAAATCGGTATCGGTATCGCAAACATCGGATTACGATTTTATTTACATTGGAAAATAGGAGTAATACTAATGAAACAAAAGATCAAAGGAATTCAAAGACACATATAATTATACTGTCAAAAAGTTTAGTAGGAAACAAACCGAAATGTTAAAAATTGGACAAATTCTGAAGAAAAAAAAATATTGACATCTGCAAAACTTCACCGATCACCCTTTTCTTTTGCGGCTAGAATTCGTTTTTTTTTTTTTTTTTGGTTTCTATCATATCACGCTTTTCTCTTTTACCTGCCGGGGAGATCAAGCGTGTTCTTTTTACCGTAATATTATTTTCTCCCCTAACCTTCTGGCGTCTCACCTTCCCTCTCCCTCTCCCTCTTTTTCTCCCCATTATCTCTTTCTCTCCCTCCACCTCCCTAATCTCCTGGTCTCTTAACCTCTCCCCTCTCACTCTTTTTCGTACATGAACACTCTCTCCCTCCCTCACGCTGCCTTCCCTCCTTCCTTCCTCAACTTCATACATACAATTACACAGGCACGATTTTTTTATATTTCTCGTCTATTTTTGCCCTTTTTCCCCTGCCAATCTAACGTTTTCTTCTTATTACAATGATTTACGTCTTTCTTTTTTTCTTCTTTCTTCTTTTTCTTCCTTTCTTCTTTCCTTCATTATCTTTTTCCTTCTTTTTATCAGTTTTATTTTCTTTCTTTCTTTCTTCTTTCATTTTTTCTTTCTTTTTCTTCTCTCTCTCTCTCTCTCTCTCTCTCGTGCCCTTTCCCACTGCTCTTTCCCTGTTCCAGATTCTCTCTCTCCTTGAACCTGATTAATTCTTAAGCCTCTGTTTTGCTTTTTACTTCGTTTTTTCTTTTCTTTACCCAAACCAACTCTCATTAGTGTCTTTCCACCCCATGTTTTTTCTTACTCTGTTCCTCATCTTGTCAGTCGTCCACCCACTCATATTCTCGAGCCCTTCTTTCATGTTTCATTTTCATATACCTTTTTTCCTCAGCGTTTGTACCCTCAGCATTGTACTCATTATCTCGTCTGTGTCTTTTATCTCTTTACTTCATCCCGCTTCTCCTCTTCTTCCCTTCTTTTCTTCCTTTTTCTCTCTCGGTCCCATAAGCCTTCTCTTCTGTTGCTTCCTAATCCTGCCTCCAGCCTTCCTCTCCTCTATTTTTACTTTCTTTACTTCATCCCGCTTCTCCTTTTCTTCCCTTCTTCCTTTTTCTCTCGCTCCCATAAGCCTTCTCTATACTGTTGCTTCCTAATCCTGCCTCCAGCCTTCCTCCTCCTCTTCCTTCTCCTTTTCTTCCTCCTCCTCCTCCTCGTGCTGTTCTTCCTCTTAACCGAATTTGCGATAATTTTTGCGCCGTGCATCAGGTTGGGGTGACAGCTCCATCAAGGCTGACTATTTATCGGGGTATTGCTCATTCCTGCATTCTTCTACCTTCCCGAACCCCTCCTATCCTCGCTATTGCTCATCCTAACCTTATTCCCACCGACACAAGCCCACTCTCTCCTCCTCCCTGTACTACTAAACCCTTTTCCTGACTCTCCCTCGTTCTTTCCTCCTTTTCTTCCACCTCAAAAACAGCCCTTCACTTGCCACCCTGTACCCTCAACCCTTTCCTTCCACCAATCTCGTTCTTCTCTCCCCCTGCCTCTGTTCCTCCGTATCTTTTCAAAAACATTACCCCTGCACCCCCTCCCTTCCCCGTTAAATTTCTCTCTTCCATCTTTCCCTCCCTATCTCTCTTTCTGCCTCTGGCTCCCGTCCCTTCCTTTGTCAGCGTAAATGATATTGGAAGTGCAAGTTATATGTAAAGCGAGGTGAGGAAGGGTGAGCCGACGAGACGATTATGAGTTAATGAGGTGTGTGGCGCTGCTGGTGGTGGAGGTGTTGAAGGTGGTGGTGGTGAAGGTGATGGTGGTGGCTTGTGGTGATGCTGGAAGGAGTGAAGTTTTCTTTATCCGTTGTAGAGATTGAGGTCATTTTGGAACACTTATTTTACGGTAGGAGGAAACTGAGCAAAGACAAAAAAAAAGGGGGTTGGGGTGGGGGTGGGGACTTCAAATATCTGCTAATGGAAAGGACAGAAGTGGTAAATTTAGGGCGATAAGTATAAACATTCCTGATTAAGTTTCATGATCACCGGATGCACGAAAACTGGTGTGAATCTGAGGTTTATGATTTATGAGTTTATGATTTATGGTTTATGAGTGAGCAATGAACACGATACACGATGGTAGGATCAGTTTTTATATACATCATCTGGTAGTTTGCTAATATCGGGAAGAGTACAACATTCCAATTTTTTTTTTCACAGCAAAGGAGACAGCACAAGGGCACAAAAAAAAGGATACAACAATAAAAAAAAGCCCGCTACTCGCTGCTCCTGTAAAGAATCCGAAGAGGTGGCCGAAAGAGCAGTCCCTGAAAACCTGAAAACCTGAAAATCCGCCTACTCTTGTGACGTCATCAACTCGAGAGACGGCCCAGTATCTTTTGGAGGTCACGGCGAAAGCTCCCTGACAAAAATAAACTATATATGAAGAAAAAAAAAACAGGACCCAGGACGGTGTTAATATAAATGGAAATTGAGGCACCGGTGTGGTAAAACGAGAAATAGAAACAGGCACATGAAATCTCGAAAAGTGATACGTGAAAAAATATATGAAAAAAAGGGGGGGAAGAATAACTGGAAAATTGAATTGCACGTAAAATAATGGAAAGAGATGGAATGAATATGTGGAAAGGGGAGGAGACAATAACAGGAGAACATTGGTGTGAGGGGCAGGGGAGGGGAAGCATGGCAGGGAGGGAGGGAGGAAGGCAGGGAGATTGGAACAGTTTTAATTTCTTTCGGTACTGTATTTCAATCCATCGACACATGACAAACATATCGGAAGGGCCGGAAGTTTTGGAACTAAGTCAAGGACTCAGACAATATTTGCACAGTGCTCCCATGATGGTTATACGGCAAAGCGTGAACCTATAACCTAGGAGTGAGATGGACACTCGGTCAATACGCAAACAGGAGTGTGGGCCATGTTCTCAAGTCGCGGTGCTTACGAGCTACTTCGCCACCAGGAAAGCAGAAATTTCTATGCATCAAGATCACTTGGGAAGGTAAAAAGAGAACAGAAATTGGTCCTTTATCTATTGTAAAATAAGTGGCATGGTTTTGTACTATGGCGAGAAAATAACCAAACATGAAATTTGACATTCGAGGAAAAGAAATATGAAAAAGCAAAGGTCACACAAGTTCTCCTCTGGCTTCGTATCATGTTTCTTCGCTTAACGTTAGTCTTTACAAAATTTTGCTAATACTCATAATTTGAAACCTCTTTGTAAGCATAAAAATAAAGTTGAGGGCATTCGCTGTAGCTGCGGGTGTCCTCGGTGCTCATCTCCGTCACATAGGCTCGAAAGGGTGGATGGCCAGCTGGGTAAGCTGCGCACCAACTGCCTTGGTCGGGATTCGAATCCAGCACTGCGGTTTCGTAGCCAGGCGTGTTACCCTCTTTGCCACGGAGGCGCTTATACACATACAGTGCCCAGTCTCATTTCCACGAACTGTTATACTAACCATTAAAAAAATATCTCTGACTGGTGATTGAGTTTTCATTTGTGATCACCTCCTTCTATTCAGGGCGTGGAAGTGCTCTCGACCCCTCCTTCCTTCTCTCCATCGCCCCTCTCATTACGGCAGCAGATCTGAGAAAGAGGAGGAGGGGAGGAGAAAGGCATTGCGTTTTTCTCCTTCGTTCAGTAAATTGCGAGAATCCTGCAAATGGCAATGTGTAGTGCCTGAGTTTTCCTTAATCCATCCCAGGCACCGCCCTCCTCGTGGCTACACTCGCCCGCCCTTCAAGACACTCATTCCCTCTTCACTAAAAGCATTTCATTAAAAATACGCCTCATGGGAGGAACGGAAATCATGAAAATTACAATAATGAGAACTTCCCTTATCTTATTTGTGTATAGTTGTTTCCCTCCTTTCCCTCCCTTTAACCGGTCCTGAGCCTGTTCTCCTTGGCCTATTTTCCTTCGATACTTTCACTGAATCATTGTCAAGTTAATGAAACAAACCCTATGCATCAGAATCAACTTGTGATGGCGCTAGAGTAAAAAAAATATCAGTGGTGTGGAAGTAGCAAAGCAGAAGCATAATACTAAGTTCTCAATAGTAATGAGACATGTTCAAAGATAGTTACTAGAAAATACTCTTTGTGTAGGTCATCATCATCATCATCATTATCGTCACCTGCCATTACTATAGTCTACTGTTGGACCAAAGCCGCTCTAATGTCCTTGGCCCACTATGGATTCTGGGCGAGGTAAAAAGAAAGGGAAAAAAGTGAAAAGTGAAAAGTGTGTGTGTGTGTGTGTGTGTGTGTATTGATTAAAGTTTGTGGCGACCTTACCCTTCAGCGGAGGTTACGTTAATAAGATTGGGTTTATACGATCAGTATCCAAAACAGCACAGCAACACGACGCGGCTATTTATTATTATTTTTACTGCCCAGGAGTTGAATTCTTATCCCGCAAAATATGAATAACTATTTGCATGCAAGCGATGGGCAGTGTAGATATAGAAGACGACTACGTTCATATCAAGAAGCAAAAAGGAGGTTTGGACTTACATCAGATATATCATTAAATAAAATATCTACGACAAATGCATAACCATTTCATCCATTAAAGAGTTAAAAACATACAAAAATGCAGACCACAGCCGGCGTGATTAACATTTCATCATGAGAGTCAGGAAATAGTTTTAATTGATAATTTCGGTTTATTGCAATGGCATGGCCGTGCATCAGATATTTGCCAGAATTGTTATCATTATTATTATTATTATTATTATTATTATTATTATTATTATTATTATTATTATTATTATTATTATTATTATTATTATTATTATTATTATTATTATTATCATCATCATCATCATTATAATTATTTTTGTCATTAAAGTTATCATTATTATTGTCATTATCATTATTATTATTATTATTATTATTATTATTATTATTATTATTATTATTATTATTATTATTATTATTATTATTATTATCTGTAGTAGTAACAGGATTATTAATATCATCTGCGTCATCCTGAATACTGCCATCCTACTTATCGTCATTAACATTATAACGGCTAAAACCATTAGTAGAGTCAATATCTATATCATTACTGCCGCCATTACTGTTGTGTCAGCCGGGAGTGCCCTGGTGGTAATGACGTGTGTGGCCACCAGCGATTAGCGAGCCACCTGCCAACCGACGACCGCCCCCCATCACGTCGCCCTCCGTAACCTTAGCGTGTCCGGCCGCTGTCCACGTCTCACACACTTGACTTTGTTTCACGTGTCTCCGTCGCTCACAGAATCCCTCTCACGCCGCGCTGCCCGTTCCTAGTCCCTCGTCAATACAGCGCAAGCACGGCAGAGAAGAACAAGCAGGAAGAGGATGGTTGCGTAAATGATCATGTTTCGAGAGAGAGAGAGAGAGAGAGAGAGAGAGAGAGAGAGAGAGAGAGAGAGAGAGAGAGTACTGTTTCTACTCTGCATAATGGTTAAACGAAGTAATGAGTTTTCCATGTATTGATTTTCTGTCCAGCCTCGCATATGTAATAACCATTTGCGACTAGTTGACACCCTATTTTTAAGACAAACTTTCCTGTCAGAGTAACTCACGAAGGTAATGACAGCACAAGTGGCAGCGGCCAATAAGCTAAAACGTCCAGCAACCGATGGGCGTGTGGGGGACCTTTGGCGTCCTCTGTCTCAGGGACGGCTAACTGGCAAGGTCTTTGGTAAAATCATTTGTTATTGAAGCCAACACTGAAGAAAGAACTGACAATTTGAATATAAATTATTTTGTGATGCTGATCATAAAGGCTCGATTAAAAAAAAAAAGGTAAAATGAATCACGCCGATAAGATAATATCTGCTTTTACAAAATATTGGTGTTTGTTTTCACTGCTAACTTGCTGCTCCTTAAAAAAATAAAATGTTTCAAGATACAAAATGGGTTGTCGGCACAGCATTTGTTACATAAATTTGCCTCAGTGTTGATTTCACGCTCAGTGCGCTACGCGAGGTGCATCTAAGACAAATTAGAGTAAGGTTCTCAACACTAGAGGAAGGAGAATGTTCATGGTTTTTCTGTCTCTTATTTTACTGGATGTGTATCGAGTGCGTCTCCCCTCCTGCCCCGCGGCGACGCGAGTGTGTGTCAGAGCGAGATTGGATTGATTGGAAGGCCCTTGGCTGTGAGCGATAGAAAGACATTGCGTGCTCACATACGCTCTATCACACTATGACATATGAGCTTCACTTTTGTGACCATTCGATAACCTCTTCTACCTAAAGGGAACAGAAACTGTGAAGGGATGAGCAAAACACAATCAAAAGAAAAACAGTCACTTGTAGATATTAATCCCTCAGAGCAAAGCTTTAAATAAAAATCCCCTTCGACTCTACCCTAAAATAACCTTTGAACCTCCTTTTTACTACTATTTGACGGAAACTTTTAGTCTATGAGATCTGAGCGAGTATCGTTACCTTTGCGCCTTTAGAAACATTTGGGGCTTGGAAAACAAAAGTACAGTATCAGTTTTTTAGGGTGATGTGAATGGACTAAAGACATCAATAAGCACCACTGATGACGTTCATTAGTGATCTTGCCGGTTGTAAAGATCACGTCGGAAACCCCCCCCCCCATCTATTTTCAATGCTTTTAATATTTTATAAAAATCACGTAATGCTTATGTGAACACGGTAAATATAACTGTTGCTATCAAACTAAAGGTAGTTATTCGGAAAAGGTAATTTCAAATAACAAAAAATCACAGATCCTGATCATTTAGTGAAAGCAGGTCTGTAATCACGGAGAATCTGGGAAATTTAACTTCAACAAAAAGTAAAACCATATAACATTTCACCTTCTAAAGAATCTGCTAGCATCAAAAAATATCTGGAGAGCAATGTTTGCCATCAACAGTATTCAGTAGATAAAACTACGTTAAGACTATCGATAATTATAATGTAGTACTGAAATTAATCTGAACACACACACACACACACACACACACACACACACACACACACACACACACACACACACACACACACAGTAGAATGTATACTTTCAAGGAAATTGAGTCGTGCGTTGTGTAAGATTTTATCGGAACTTTCCTCCTTTATCTGAATTCTTGTCTTTCCACTTTCCTCATTACACGTCACTAAAGTTACGGCGCTCATTTCTTCCCTTCACCTCTAACGACATAACAGTTTACTACATTTGTTCGTTGGCTGCAAGGACACACTAATTTCACCATTGTTTTCCTTCCCTTTCTTAAGTTTACTGTTGGGCTTTTTGTTTTTCTCTTAATGTGGTCTTAATCTCTCTCTCTCTCTCTCTCTCTCTCTCTCTCTCTCTCTCTCTCTCTCTCTCTCTCTCTCTCTCTCTCTCTCTCAAAACTAATTCAACCTTCACAACACTCTATCACAGTTCCCGTGAAATTGTTTTGGGTGCTTTGTATTCCTCCACTCCTCGGCGAGCTCTAAATCTTTTCTCCACCTTTCGAACTTTCTTTCTTGATCTTCACTCCTTTATCTATCTCTGCACTTCCCATGTTCTTTATTTCTTCAGCTTTTCAAATCCTGTTCGACATCTTCGTAACGCCAACAACACTTCAATCTCTTCCTTAAAGTATTTCTCTATGGCGCTTTGCTCCTTGACATCGAACCTAAGTAGCTTTACTCTTTATCGTTGTCCTCACTTTTTACTTTCTCTCTCTCTCTCTCTCTCTCTCTCCTATTCTTAGAGTGCTCTCCTAATTTGCGTTCGTATCCTTCACTCCTGAGGCCTTTTATCATCACCACTCTCCGTCTCCAGTCATTCCGCCTTTCCTCCTCCTTCGTTCTCTTCCCTTTATTCCTCAACCGGACAGAGCCTTCCTCCAGGAGAGCTTAGTGCGGAAATAATCAACTCCTTTATAAATCGAATTGACCGTCATTTTGCTGCGTCGGGAGTGAACTGAACGTATTCCTGAGTACGTACAATAGTGTTTTAATCCAATCCTCAAGTCACTCCTGTGCCTGACGGACTGATTATGTCATTGAAAGCAGGCAGCCCCGCAATGAGCCAATGGGCTTTCTGCTGCTGCTGTCCATGTTTCCAGGTATCCATGTTTCCTCCACCGTCTGCTTACGTTCAACACACTCCCTCGGCTTGCCCTCCCCCCCTCCCCCCGCGTCTCCTTTAGCTACCGCCCCGCCGTGAATGGCGCTGTTGTGTCGGGTAAATAACCTTTCTCTGCGATACAAATAGGTTCTAATACTCGCCGTAATAGGATCCAAGAGGGTTTTCATGGAGCTCTTCAGAGGGTTCTTTTTAAGCCTTCTTTCCCTCCTCGGCGTATCCCTCCGAGCCAAATCCCACTCAACAGCCACAGACCTCAAAAATCTTCCTCCTCTCCTTCTCGTCCTTCTTCTCCTTGTCCTCTTGCGTGCGTCTCTCTCTCTCTCTCTCTCTCTCTCTCTCTCTCTCTCTCTCTCTCTCTCTCTCTCTCTCTCTCTCTCTCTCTCTCTCTCTCTCTCTCTCTCTCTCTCTCTCTCTCTCTCTCTCTCTCTCTCTCTCTCTCTCTCTCTCTCTCTCTCGGCGCTCCCCTCCTCCAAGGGATAAAATGGTGATCCACTTTCATGCAGACACAGGTGGGCGGCCTCGGATTTTCTGGCTCCCGCGGCTCCTGGTCCTCCTCCACTATTTCGCAATTTACAGGTGGCTCGACTGGCTCTTCGTGCATGTATTCTTAAGCCTCGCCCCTTGTACCACCCGTACGCCTCCCTAGCTACCTACGTCCCTACCCCTCAGTAACACTTCAAATTTGCCTACCTCTCTACCCTCCTCCCAATTCCTCTACCCCCGACGCCTGACTTCTCATTCTCACTGAAAATCTTCGTCCCCGAGATTTTTGATCCACACCCGAAATATTTTGCATTCCTTTACCCTCCCAGCCTAAAACTTCGCTCCCTTCCTGTGCGCGCACGCATAGATACTCACTCACTCACACACACACACACACACACACACACACACACACACACACACACAAACACAAAATGTATTGAGCTAAGCGCTCAACTGACATCGAACAGGTTGAGGTTCCCGCCTTGCGAAGGCCGAAAAAGCATTTTCCATAGTCAGGAAAGGTCACCATTTCCTCTTGAGGAGGGGAAAGGGGTTTGTTGGGTGTGAGGTAATAGCTACATCCACAGATTTAAGATTATTTAGCACAAATCTCAAAAGGAGTAGGCTAGTTGGTGATCGTGAGTCCAGCACGTGATCAAACCATGAATGAATGATACAGACCAACACCACACATTCATCCACTACCTCTTCCTAGTGGCGGTGATTCCCAGCCTTGTTTTCAGGCGACCCCAATCATGCACCTCTAGACATGACAGCGACCCCAGTAGTTTAGTTGTATATGTGTTATTATAATATAATAACACCATGTTTGAGATTTTGAGATATTGGCGACCCCAGGAAAAACGCTTGGCGACCCCACTTGAGGTCGCGACTCCAGAGTTGGAAAAGCGGTCCTAGTCCTCTCCCACCTTATCGAGTCCTTCCTTCATCTTCCAGCCCAAGAATCCTTACAAATAAATGGCAGAAAAAAATACTGAGTAAGGTTCATCGAGGACACCTACTGAAAACAAACTGCAGTGTGTGTGTGTGTGTGTGTGTGTGTGTGTGTGTGTGTGTGTGTGTGTGTGTGTGTACGGGGCTACAACTTGTCCTCCTCTTGGATATAAAACAAGCTAAGAAGAAAAGTGTCCTGCAGCGGCGGTGTAAGGAAAAGAATGCAGGGAAATTTCATGTGAAAGTCATAAAAAGAACAGCCGGTAACTAGAAATATTTTAACAAGACCCCTGGACGCACACACACATACAACACACACTCACACGCACACGCACACACACACACACACATACATGGTTGGAACGAGTTTCTAGGCATACAAAACAATCCAACAAACGGAACGGATGAATATGAACAGAGACGGAAAGCCAACGTAACTAACTGTTGCAAAGATGTATAGAACGAGCAAGGTTGTTTTTATTGCATCTCTCTCTCTCTCTCTCTCTCTCTCTCTCTCTCTCTCTCTCTCTCTCTCTCTCTCTCTCTCTCTCTCTCTCTCTCTCTCTCTCTCTCTCTCTCTCTCTCTCTCTCTCTCTCTCTCTCTCTCTCTCTCTCTCTTACAATACACTGTCTCTACGCACCGTTGTGAAGGAGCTGTGTTGCAGGAAGAGGAACACTCAATTATATCATATCGAGAGGATCGCATACGTACAAGATTCTCTACTCTTGTGGACGTGTTCCAGGAGGCAGCGAGTGCAGGAATGGCGCCGCTGCTCACCTCTGGGCAACGAAATGGGTCGGGTTGCTTCGGCAGTAAAGGAAACTCACGCAATAGGGAGAGAGATGCAAAGGGAGAGGTGAAATAAAAAATAAATTTAACTTTAGCCAATTAACAGCATAATGGAAAGAATAGAAAAAGGCATGTGCATATAGTAGTAGATAAATGAAAAAAACAAATACCGTTTAACCCACAAAAAGAGTCAGAGAATGTTTGTTTCCATATTACACTTCCTGAAAATTTAAGATATGAATTTAAGTACTGCCAATCATTCTCGCCTAAAAACTAAAAAAAAAATAACAAAAAAAAAATTCAAAGGAAACAAACCTTTACTTATGGGAATATTTAGTACTTTAAGCTCCTAATTGGTAATATTAACTAACACATGTAATTATGTCCGAACCTCATGTTGATTCCATTCATTGTCGTCTTTTAAGAAGAGAAAAACGAGTTTCAGATTTAAATCAACTCGATAATCAGGTGATGCCAGAGAAATGGTGAGACGAGGATGCTGCGTTAGGTTTGAATGGATACTTAAAAGCTGAGGATGATTAGCCAGAAGTGGGGAACGAAAGTGCTGAGTTTGCTGAGAGTGGCGATGTTTGAGCGTGGTGTGCTTCCCAATCCGTATGCAGCGATAGACTCCCATTAAATACTGCATCTAATACTTCCAATCACTCAACTCTTACTAATAAGTTAAATTAACGCAATACTCTGGAGCATAACATAACATAGCCTAGCCTAGCCTAACCTAACGTAGCGTAACGTAGCATAACCTATAACATGTTATGTTATGTTATGTTATGCTATGTTACATAACATAACATAACATAACATAACATAGCATAACATAGCATAACATATCATAGCATAACATAACATAACATAACATAGCATAGCATAGCATTATATATATATATATATATATATATATATATATATATATATATATATATATATATATATATATATATATATATATATATATTGCATGAACGAATAGAAAATTGGACATGCCTAAAACAATGAAGATGTATAAAAGAGAAATATATTTATATATAAATAAGCAAATAACACGTCCGTGTAGGTACTATTGAAAAAGAGAATGTAAAAGTTGGTTTCAAAATACCACAAGGCATTTTAAAATATGGAGATGTTTTGATATTCTCACTCGAAATAAGTTTGCTTTTAACAAGAGGAAAAAAATGTGAACTGCAGGTTGTTTCAGAGGTTGTTGAAAAACAAATGAAGGGGTGGAAATATTGGTTCACACTTGCATTTGGAAAAGCTGACAGAACAGGAGTGAGAGTGAGCAGAAAGTTTTTGCCAAGCTGTGATGCAAGCTCTACTGGATGGGGTGCAGTAAGCTGATGACCCAAGTAGAGGGTTTGAGAAAATATTAACAAAGAAAATTATGAACATATGCAATAAGCAGTTACTATTGTCATTTAAAGTTTCAGATAAGACAGCTGTCGAAATAGCAAAGTGAATGAGAGAGAGAGAGAGAGAGAGAGAAATAATGACAAACGAAGGCCAAAACATATTACTCTTCTTGCCTTGCCCCCTCTCTCTCTCTCTCTCTCTCTCTCTCTTAGTGTATTTAGTGAACTTGTGTGTGTGTGTGTGTGTGTGTGTGTGTGTGTGTGTGTGTGTGTGTGTGTGTGTGTGTGCGTGTGCGTGTGCGTGTGTGTGTGTTCAATTTACTCTCATTCTAATTTTCCTTCAATACCTAACTCTCCCCCATATCTTCCTTCTTTCATCTCCCTCCATTCTCTTATTTCCTTAGCCTGTATTTTCCTTTTTGTCTTACCCTTCCTCCATGTTCCTTCTCCCCTTCGTTACATTCTCCACTCCTTTTAGTACAAACTTAATCCCTTGTACAATTCCTATATCCTTCCACCTCAAATCCCCTTTCCTCTATGCCTTTCCTTTCTTCCGTCTCTCTCTATACCCAGTTTCATTTCCCTTTAACCTTCCGATTCTTCCTCCCTCTCTTCCTCCTCTTCTTTCTCCATCCCTCCCTGCCCTTTTCCCTTCCCCTCTTCCCCTCCTCCCCCCAGCCCTGTTGAAAAAGGATCCTCTGCCCCCAAAGATGAAGCAAATGGTTTTCGATATTCCATGGTTGGGGCGCCAATTTCATGTCTGGGGGAAGCGAGAACACAAAGATGGGCCGAGTGTTTGCTTTGCTCCCTCTGACAATGCCGAGGCCCGCATCAATAATGTGTTTCATATATTTACTTGCTCTGACGGGAGGATGCAAGTTTTATTTCCTCTCTCTCTCTCTCCCTCTCTCTCCAATACTATTATATTACAACTTTTCTGACTTGTATTTCTCCGCCTCATTTGTCTCCCTCCCCCCCCCCTCTGTCTCTCTCTCTCTCTCTCCATATACTTCCTTGCCCCAACATCGAAATTTTGCTTGTATCGAAAGACGTTAAGAAAGACTGCAAGGTAAAATAGGGTAGGCGGTGGCTGAGTGGTAATGTGCGGGCTCCACATTCACCGCGTGATGGACGATGCGGGTTCGAATCCTCACGCTACCACTTGGGATTTTTCAGTCACCGCCGAGTGGCCTAAGACTACCCACATGCTGTTCTGAAGACCACCCATCAACCCGGACTCTAGAGGAAACCGTCCAGGTGAATCAAGAAGGAGTTCCGGGGGGCAGCATGAGCCAAGAAAAGATGGCGCCACTATAAACACACTTGCCTGCACCATGACGGGTTGGGGCCCATCAAGAAAGCCTACTGGTGCTAAAGGACGACACGTAATAAAGAAATAATAATAATAAATAAAATAAAACTCCCAACCTTGGCCGCGGAAAATGTTTATGGATCTTGAAACTTTAGTTGAAGCTTTTTTCGTCCCTATATCCTGACACAACTTTAGTACTGCATATATAATTTTTGCAATGAAATAAATGTAATGAAATAATAGAAAAAGTCACTGTAGTTAAAAATGGAGCATACCACCTCAATAGAAAAATAGTTCAAGCGCAAGACAGGAGCAACAAACAACAATAAGAAAATCATAACTACAATTTGAGGCCATTTAACAACCTTTCTCTGACATATTAGGTACATTTATAGATCGTCACTACCATTTTCAAGCTACCTGGACACCTCTCCTCCCGAAATTGACCTCTCTTTCGGCCACCTCTTTTGATTATTTTTAGGAGCAGCGAGTAGCGGGCTTTTTTTAATTTTATTATTGTTTCCTTTTCTTTGTGCCCTTGAGCTGTCTCCTTTGTTGTAAAAAAAATCCAATTATTATTTTTCTTTACAGAGGCAGACTATTTGCAAAGGAGAGAAAAACAACCCATTAACACCCTAACAAAAGAAACCTTAAAATTACATAACTAAGCATATTGAGCGTCAAAATTAAGGTCTGCCCAAACACTTCAACAAACAATAGGACAAAGGGACACTTTAACTAACCTTCAAGCTGAATGAGGTTAAGATTCTCGGTTAAGAGTGGAAGCGGAATGGAAGAGAGGAGAGAAGGGAACGGGAGGAGGGAGGGGAGCCAGCAGGTCGCCGGTGAGAGCGGGCCAGTGAATGGGAAGCGAGGCGGTGCGGGGGACGAGAGGCGCGGGGTCGTGGGCAGTTAAGGGAGCGCGGTGAATGCCACAATGAAGGAGGGAGGGAGAGGCGGCCAAAGTTAAACAAGGCAGTAAATGATGTTCAAATATTAGGACGGTGGCCACGACTCTTGGTGTGTGTGTGTGAGAGAGAGAGAGAGAGAGAGAGAGAGAGAGAGAGAGAGAGAGAGAGAGAGAGAGAAACCTCCAACACACACACACACACACGCACACGAACACACACACGAACAAGCAAACATGCACAATTAATAGAGTAAACTGAATAAATATACAAACCACTAGCTTCAAATTAATTACTTCATAAATAATTGTTAGGTAAACATCGTTTTGAAATACTAAATACTAAAAAAAAATGTATACATAAATAATTTACAATATAATGCCCACCTATTATTTCTATACCTCGAAAAAAATGGGCAATGAACATCTTACACTTCTGCGCCTCTGTAGAGCGACGATACACCGCTAACCCTTCTCTTAGCAGGAAATAAACACTTGAAGAGACACAGAGTAAATGGCCAGTAACAGAAAGCCAATCAGCGCAGATCGTTATGTTTTGGGAAGAGCAAAAACAATGAAACTATTACGATAAAAAATATACCCTTATCATGATGTACTTATATAAAAACCAACAGTCAGTGAGTTCCCTAAAGGGTTCGTTCACACTACAAGCAGAGCAGGCCAGAGCAGAGTGGAGCGGAGCGGCGCGGTCAGGTGTTCACATATAAGCAGAGCAGGGGGACCTGCACAAGAATAATTCGCAGGCAACAGCCCGATAAACTCCTCGGTGTTTATCTGAAAGGATGATGAAAAATGTAAGAATTTACAAAGGAAGATGGAATTTCGTTGTTAAAGCCAAATCCCATGGCTGTGTGGGTCACTGATGATTGAGTATAGGATCAGAATATCACCAAATTAGCTTTTCTAAACATACGGCTATTATATATCGTTAAATTGTACCTCAACTATGCACAACCTGGTAAGTTTTTGTAATTTTGGCTTCAGCAATAAAAACTCACCTATGTAGATAGCTTCTTGGCCATGTTGATTGGAGGGTGGAGCCGTGGAGGACCGCTGGCTGCGAGCAGCAAAAAATACGACCAAATATCCCGAGCGTGCCGCTTCGCGCTGCGCCGCTCCGCTTGCGGTGTGAACACCTGAGCGTCTGTACATTCAAAACTATCTAAAAATTAATGCCGCTACTAACCGCTCTGCTCTGCTCTGCTTGTAGTGTGAACGAGCCCTAAGAAGGAAAACAGAAAATCTCAAATACAAATAAGTCAATCTGGCTCCAGGGTTTATTGATTTACGAAGTTTATCTGCGAATATCAACCACTGTTCCGCCAACACTGAGGCTGAACATAATATATGATTTAATGAGCCACAAATCATACATCCGATATTACATTTGCTATTCCTCAGCGTCCTCCGGGTCTGTGTGTCTGTCCGGTGAATTCTTAAGAGAGAAAGTCTGTCTCGCGTTCCCTTTATTTGTGTATGTTCTTTGTGTTTCTGTGGTTATTGTTGTTACTCTTCTTTTGCCTTTACTTCTTAATATTCTTTATCCTTTCTATTTTTTTCCTCATGTTTAATTTTCTCTTCATTGTAGTGGTTTCTGTTTTGTGATATTAGTTTCATCCCATGCTAGCATAATTAATGGACTTGATTGTCTGTAAGTAGACACAACTGATCTATCAAGCTAATGAACTAATGTAGATTTTGTCACCTGCCGTGGAGACCGATTTATCGTTGATATTAAAAAAAAAAAACGCATAAATTCCTTAACCCGTATCCAGGCAATGGCTCATAAATAGTGCCTAAAAAAATATTATCAGTTCATGCGTTTACGTGGATCAATACAACGCAACGGACGACGAGTAGCGAAAAAAAACGTGTTTGTCCACCAAATACGTCAATTTGGATGCTATTAATTATGATGCAGTGCCGTACAGCTGCAGTATGGGGGCTGTGTTTATTATAGAGCATGCAAATAGACAGGCACGCACACACACACACACACACACACACACACACACACACACACACACACACACACACACACACACACACACACACTAGAGGTCTGCGCAGGTGCCTATCTTTTCCCTGCACCCACCCAGCACCCGCAGTTGGCCCCTTTCACACGGCGCGGGAGAGCTTATGGGCGGACCAGCGTAAATTTATGACTGATATTTTCTATGGAACCTTTCACACGTCGCGGACGTCGCCATTCGCGGACGTCGCCGCGACGTCAGCGTGCGGGCGAAATTCAACGCGGGCTCCCCTAAAGGTCGTCTGCGGACTAGCGTCCGCGCATAGCAGCCAAAGGGTACAGTGTGCAATGTACGTTTTCACGCGGCGCGGGTGATGCCCGCAGCCCGTGTATCTCTCCACAGAAAACTCATTCAGTAACCTGGTTGATATCATTGAGATTTGTTGTGTGTTCCTTTTCCTGTTTCACAGTATTATTTTTGCCTCTATTTAGGAAGAATTTGGATGCAGATATTGATGGACCCTTCGCTCTTCTCCCTCGTGTTCACTTCCTTATTTACCTTTCCCCTTCTCACCTTTTCCCCATTCTCTTCTTTCACTCTTCCAACTATCTAAATTTTTTGTCTTTCATTTTACGGATTCCTTTATCTCACTTCCTCCTCCAGCTCTATTTCTGTCTTTCCTTCAGTGGTTAACCTTGCTTTCCCTCGCTTTCAATCTATCTTCCTATCTTTTTCCTGCCTCTTCCACCCTAGCGCGGGTGGCGGGCAGTTTTCACCCGCGCCGTCGGAAAGGATACGCGGGGTGGCCCGCATTCACGTTGTAAGCGCGGACGCGGACCACCTCGCCCGCAGGTGCGAAAGTGGCCGTCCGTACCTATGTCCACACCCGCCCCACACTCATAAGATACTGTATCATGTGGCCCGCACCCGCTCTGAATCCCAGTAGCTGTGTCGGCACCCTCCCCGCACCAGCATAGCTTCTCAGCAGAGAACCCACACCCTCCGCGCAGCCGCAATGCTTGTTTACCTCTTACCCGCACACGAAACTTTCAGTATTTTATCCAGATGCATTAACATTATCAAACGTTGACTGTAATTGACTTTATTACGTTGACTGTACGTTAATGCTGATATATTAGCAAGTGCATCATAATATCAAACGACTTAATAATTAAGTAGTTACAAAGAAAATATTTCTTTTGTTAGATCATCGTGAAAATAATTCCATAGTGTTAACCATGCAGGTCATTCCTTTCTCCCCAAACTTCCCAAGTACTCGTGATTTCACGGCCGGCACACACTTAAAATCCCGCTGACATGTCCGTCACTAAGCCGTTGCCGGGGCCAGGCAGGGGAACACCATCCCGCGCTCGTCCCTGACTACGAAACTAGAAAAATCCAGGCAACATTTTATCCTCTATGGTATTAAAAACTAAGAGATTAAACGTGATTGGTGTGTATGGGCGAGCGTAGTATATTGCATTATTTGTATATATTTGTATAGGCTGTATACCATGTCGTTACCCTTTCAGTGATTATGATTTATTGGATGCCTGTGAAAAAGTGTGCAAGTTTGTGTGTCCGTGTTTGCCTGTCGGTGTCGGATAGTATGCTTGTATGTAACTCCGTGTGGTTGTCTGTGTCTGTATCTATGCCAGCGTCTGTCTTTTTTGTCTGTCTGCATCTGTTTGTTTCTGTTGTATGTGTGCCTGTCTGTCTGTTTGCAATTTTCTGTCTGTGTGTCTGTCTGTCATTCTGTATATCTCTGTCTGTCTGTATCTGTTTGTGTCTGTTGTATGTGTGCCTGTCTGTCTGTTTGGAATTTTCTGTCTGTGTGTCTATCCGTCTATCTGCCTGTGTCTGCCAATGCAATAATACAAAAAATAAGAAGCGAATGTCACGGGGAAGCGTTGAGGGACCTGGAGGTGTGTCTGAACATGTTGTCATAGCAATGGGTAGAGGGAGGAAGAGGCGTGGAGAGGTGCTGGTGAGAACGTACCAGCAAACAAAGACTGTATACTCTAAGACACACTGGTTCTGGCGTGTTGACGAAGAGGAACTAAAGTAACAGCCTGGTACGACATTTTTCCATATTATGCTGTTACCAAGGGAAAGAGAGAGAGAGAGAGAGAGAGAGAACGTATTAATTATAAATAAAATACATTAACATAAGCATTCGTTGACTGTAAGAGTGCCATACTCTCTCTTTGAAGCACTACGATACTATTATAGCAATCTCTCTCTCTCTCTCTCTAAGCCTCGCTCAGGAATGTTGTGGAATGTTGTGGAATGTTCTGTTCTCTCATAATAATCAACCATTGTATTTTTTGGGTCAAGAAATTAATGCGTCCAGTTAATATTTTTTGCCGTGTATTATCACTGCCTTCGTTATCGTGCAGTGGAGTTTATTTTGTTTGCAAGTAAATGAAAGCAGTGGAGGAGAGAGTACCGAAGTAATACAATTTATGAGAGGCGGTCGTGGTGGAGGACTGAGTGTGACAGAGAACAGGTTACTCTCTTGATTACGTGGAAAATAATATAACTGTGCAAAACATAAAACAAATGATTAAAATGAATAACTGCTCATACCCTACCGTGGATATGATCTCTGTAGTTACTAATGGATGATCAAAATGTCTCATACAGCGCTGAAAAATTGACTAAACATATACACACTGAAAATATTGATGAATAATAATATACTATTTTATTTATAATATGCTACACAAATATCCATAAAAATTCTAAAGTTTTCCTTGACAGTACAAAAATTGCATTTTGTCTATAGCTGAAGACATGATAAATTCAGGGCTTTTACTGGGATAGTTGAAATAGATTTTGGTGAGACTGAATCTGTAATGAAAAGAAAAAAAGGTTATTTTTTCACTAAAAATCTGTACCCCGATTTCAGGATATTTTTCGAGGAAGCAAATATAGTTGGATTAAAATGAAATGCACTATAAGTATGCTTCAGTGATCTGAAAACACGACTACATTTTTTTAAATGAAATTAGAGTCCCGTAAATAGGCCAAAAAAAGTTTTTAGGGGTGGTTCCCTTTGGGTGTCAATATTTTACATTGAAAGGTTCAGAGAAAAAAATCATAACTAATCTAACATACAAGGAATCTTAGTGAAATTGACCATGGTTGTAGCTACAACCATAATAATAAAGAAAACCATAAATATTGGATTCTTACCTCTATCTTATGTGTGGCAGTTGAAGGTAGCGTGACATGGTGGTTCGCGCAGATGGGCTTCTGGCAAAGCAAACACAATATGCAGCCATGTGGATTTCAAGGACAAAGTTGACAGGTTCATCTAAGGCGCTCTCATCATTATCAGGACTGAATAACTCCTGCAAAGTGTCCATTTCGTTGAGGGAACGAGCAATACTGAAGCCATAGTGAAATCTGAAAAATAAGAAATCAGAAATTCAGCAGAAAAATTATATTGTTGGGCCACACAGCCTCACTGGGCAAATCTGCATGTATGGGCATGTAAACAAATCATCCGGCTACAATCCCTAACAAAATCATAAAACTTTATGATCGTTATATAACAGCAATACAAAATGTAAAATTAGAGCAAAATCAAAAACACTACTTGCAAGGTAATGCGGTTGCAAAAATGCAAAAAAAAAAACTCTGCAGGCCACAAAGTGTGAGTTGGAGGCGGAAGAGAAGAGAGGCACGTCCTCCTTTTTCGAAGCAAGGCTGGTACTACATGCTAACAGGCCGAGAATGCTTGTAACCCCTGCGTGATCGGCGCAATATGCAAAAAAAAAACCGTGTTTTGCGCAGGATCGCGGTTGCAAATCTGCAATTGCATAACCTTACCATGGTTAATTAACTACAACACACCGGAACAAAACTACGTCGAGCGTCACTCCTGGGCAAGGAGGTGACGTATTACATGGATGAAAATACATCCGATTCCTGCTTATTTTTTTCCTCGTATCGTGCGTGGAAAATGGTGAAGAATTTATTAGTTTTCTCACTTATTTTTCTGTTACGAGGTAAGATAAGGAAATATAAACTAGTGACTTCCATTATTTTTTATACATTGATAGAGGTGAGTTGATCAAGTTATGTGACTCATCTTCCACGCCAGCGAAATGATTTACCTGAGGGATGATATTTAAATGGAATTATAATGATCTGCTTGAGAGAGGAGATTTAAATGCCAGAGATTTCGTAATAAATATATCGATCTGAACACTGTATATCACGTGCACGAGGACGAGGACGAGCAGGACGGTAAAATAGATAGATAAATAGATAGATTTATAGACTTATAGAGAGAGAGAGAGAGAGAGAGAGAGAGAGAGAGAGAGAGAGAGAGAGAGAGAGAGAGAGAGAGAGAGAGAGAGAGAGAGAGAGAGAGAGAGAGAGAGAGAGAGAAAAATCAAAGCCGCAGTACATACAGATGGCAGCTCAACACAAGTCTCCTAATGACGAAGGGAGACTTTTTTAAAACGACGCCAACAACACTTTTCTTCTCTCCCAGGAAGGCGTGTCCAATGAGGAGTTCAGAGAGGCGGAACGTGCTGCGCTGACGAACATCTGCAAGCTCTTCTTCCTCCTCCTCTTTCCCCTCCTCCTCCTCCTCCTCCACCTCTTCCTCTATCTGTCCGTCCTTCCCCTTCATTTTCTCCACCTACAGTTCTCGACTCGTCTCTCTTCATTCCTATAAGCTGAACGTTTTCTTCGGTGTATATTTCTTTCATATCTATCACTTATTTATTTTTCTCCTCTTTCAAATATATGTTTTCTTAACTCTTGTTTTGCTACACTCCCTTCTTTTTCCTCTTCGCCTTCATCCTCTCGCTGCAAATGTCTTTTTTTTACTTCATTCTTTTCTATTTTTTTTCGCTACGTACTCGTTCCAATTAGTGGATAATGATCTCGTCTTATATTCCCTGCTCATAGACCTTTGAATTTTTACTCCTGTCTTTTCAGTCCGTTATTGGTATCTTCTTGATTATCCCAAGACATCCTCGTACCTAGTTTTTCTTCTGTCTGTGTCTGTCTATCTGTCGGTCTGTCTGTCTGCCTGTCTGTATGTATGTCTGCCTGTCTGTCTGTCTGTCTGTCTGTCTGTCTGTTTGTCTGTCTACCTGTCTCTGTCTACCTGTCTACCTGTCTGTCTGTCTGTGTCTGCTTGTCTGCTTGTCTGTCTGTCTGTCTGTCTGTCTGTCTGTCTGTGTGTCTGCCTGTGTCTTTTTTTCTGTTTTTCTTTTTCTTTTCCTTTCTTTCTCTTAGTCTCTTGTCTCTCTCTCTCTCTCTCTCTCTCTCTCTCTCTCTCTCTCTCTCTCTCTCTCTCTCTCTCTCTACCTCCTCGACCCTCCTCCCTCACCCTTTCCCTTCCTCCCTTCTCCCAACACTCCATCTTCACTTCATCCTCTTCTCAAGCTCCCGACTATCGCTTTGAAGACGCGGCTCATTAAGGCATCACGGTCTTTCCAGAGTCTCCAGGAAAACATCACGGAAATCTTTATACATCTATCCGGAAAGAAAAAAAAATGAGAAAGAAATGTGAAACTCGGACGCGTTTTAAATATAGACGTGTACCCGTTGGAATTGGAACAAGAAGTGATATTATGGGAAGACGAGGTATTTACTTATTTTATTATTCAATTTTTGGAGAAGCAGAGGAGAGATTAAATATACCTCAAGACAAGCTGAATGTGAAGGAAGGGAAGCGTTGGCAGGTGTGGGGAGGGAGGGGAGGTATATGTGTGTTCTTTTTCTGGTGCTATTTTTTTGTCCTGATCTTTACACGTGTTTATGTAAATGTGACACCGAGCAATTCGTAAGCATTAAACCCTTGCTGACTTGTTCTGTTGGGAAGCGTAAATCGTGCAGTCAAGTCAGTAGGCCAGTCGATTACGTTCTTACAGTCTTGTTAGTGGAAGAAGAGGAGGAGGAGGAAGAAGAAGAAGAAGAGGGAAGATACTAAGTGCTGGTAATTAGTAACAAACGCATTTCCCCCTCTAAGCTATGGTCTGACATGAAGAAGCTCAGGGAGACATCAATCACCCTTGTCCTGCTTCCTCCCTCTCCCTGTATCTCCCGGCAGGCGACACTCTCCCCTCTTCCCGCGCTAAGGACACACACCTTTACGTTCCGGCTACACAAGGGTTAACTTTCCCTCCCTCGGGCACAGGCAGCAAGGGCGAGACTGAGGGACGGATAGCCTTAAGGGTGAGATAAAGGGGCGAAGGATGCTGCTAAAAATCCATGAATTCCGACTTTTAGCGTCGCTTCATGCAGATTCTTTGACAGGTTTCAGCCCCTTCCACCATCCTATCCCTCCGCCTCTTCCTCTTACACCTTTCAATATATGCGTTGCCTTAAACTATAGCTCTGTAGGTTTAGTAGCACCGGTGGCATGCAGGGAAGCTCATCGATAATATTATTGAATACGCTTGTCATGCTTCTCGGAGACATTATAATATCCGGTTACCAGCTTCCTCCCACAAGCTCTTCCGTGTTTCCATGTTTCCATCTCCCTTATTTACACCTCTCCCTTCCACACATACACTTCCTTCTCCTCCGGTTGCTGCTTATCTTTCTCCTCCGTGTATGTCTGCTTTCCTGCTCCTCCTCCTCCTCCTCCTCTTTTTGTCTTCTTCTCCTCCTCCTCCTCCTCTTTCTCCCTCTTCCTCCTCCTCCTCTAACTGCTTTATCTCACGGGAACTCTTTCTTCTCCTTCTCCTCGTCCTCTTCCTCTTTTTTTTTCTTCTTCTTCTTCTCCTCCTCTTTCTCCCTCTTCCTCCTCCTCCTCTAACTGCTTTATCTCACGGGAACTCTTTCTTCTCCTTCTCCTCCTCGTCCTCTTCCTCTTTTTTCTTCTTCTTCTTCTTCTTCTTCTTCTTCTTCTCCTCCTCCTCTTTCTCCCTCTTCCTCCTCCTCCTCTAACTGCTTTATCTCACGGGAACTCTTTCTTCTCCTTCTCCTCCTCGTCCTCTTCCTCTTTTTTCTTCTTCTTCTTCTTCTCCTCCTCCTCTTTCTCCCTCTTCCTCCTCCTCCTCTAACTGCCTTACCTCACAGGAACTCCTTCTCCTCTTAGTGTTCTACTTCCTCCTACTCCTGAAGTTCCAACTCACTCCATCCTCTTTCGCCTTCACTCTTTCCTCCTTCTGCTCCACAACGCCACTAAAACTACCCCCATCATCCCCCCCTACTCCCTCTCATCCTCATTTTCGTGTTCTACTTCCTCCCCCTCCTCAATTTCCTCCTCCCTTCCTTCTCTTCCGCTCTCACTCTTCCGCCTAGTGACCGTAAAATTGCTGGATTAGGAAGAATACACAAATATTTCCTTGAGATGGCTTTGGAGTGCAAATCTGGTAGGAGGGAAGGCGGGAAGGGGAATAAAGGGGAGGAAGAGAGGGAACATATGGCCAATTGCAATTTTTCCAAGGTTCCTGTATTTGCCATCTCCAGTAAATTTGTGTAAGTCTTTTATTCTCTCTCTCTCTCTCTCTCTCTCTCTCTCTCTCTCTCTCTCTCTCTCTCTCTCTCTCTCTCTCTCTCTCTCTCTCTCTCTCACCACGTCTTCTGCATCTCCCTCGCATCAAAACTTCCTCCTTATCGTCTTTCTATCTTAATTCTCTTCGTAATATCATCTCCGTTACTTCACTCTTTCGCTTATGCCAACACATGCATCACCATTCCCTTCCCTTATGCTTTACATTTTCCTTTTTATATATATTTTTATCTCCCCTTATTTGCCATTTTCTTTCTTCCCTCCCCGATCTCTAATTTTGTCTAGTAATTTATCCCTCCTCCTCCCATATTTTTCTTCCTCTTCTTCTTCTTCTTTTACCGTCGTATCTCCTCTTCCCGTCCCTCTCTTTACAATTTCCGCCCACTACTTTTATACACTCGATTTCCCTGCGTTTTCATCATGTCCCCTTCCTTCCTCCTCCTCTTCCCTTCCGCCCTCCTTCCCTCCGTCCTTCCCTTCTCGCCCGCCGCCCCAAGGACTGGACGCAAACACCCTTTGTGGATCACCAGAGTGGAAGGTTTAAAATACAAGGTACCAATTTAGCGTCGTCTCTCTTCATCAGAATATTTAGAAATGATGAGTTCTTTGCGGAGTCGGAGTGGTGAAGGGAAAACAAATCAGAGTAGGAAACGGAGGAGGCGGAGGCGGAGGAGGATAAGGAGGAGGAGGAGGAGGAGGAGGAAGAGGAGGAAACGTATAAAACTGAAGGAGTAACAAACAAAATGCCTGTTGGCTAATAACGAGGTTGGTTGGTTTTGGTGTTTTAGTCTCTTCTTTAAGGCATTTGAATGGTCTGAACAACTTAAAGCATTGTCTATGTCTACACACAAGGGCATTTAGTTCACTCCTGTTGCAACAGAATAAAGATAAAAGGTTGATGATAATAATGGTAGAAATAAACCTAAAAGCGGGCAGGAAAATATAAATGAATAAAAGAGACTGCTCGGTAAAATATATGGAATTTCCCTACATCTAGGTAAATGTAAGGAATTTCCCTACATCTAGTGCGTTTTCAACCCCCCATAACTCAAAAACTATGTATTTGCGACGCATTTCGTGTTAACCGCCGCATTCCCCGCAGTCTCAAAGGCCCCCTAGCCAATTTTGGTTGCGAGGGGTGAGTATGGACAAACACTAGAATAATACCGACAGCTCACCGAAGGCAAAAGCAAGAGCTCTGTACACACACACACACACACACACACACACACTACTGCCCCTCCCCCACGCACTCACACCACCACCACCACCACCACAAACAACAACAACAACAGCAACACTACCATTCTTCCCTCCTCCCCTCCTCACAAAAAAGTACCCCCCATCACACGTCCCCCCTTCCCATGACAGCATGATTTAAAACATTTTCAAAATCATGATTATATGACAAACATCTTAACTGCAAGCAGGAGTTACTGTAGGAAGCGGTTCTATAATAAAGATGAATATAAAGAATGGCCTAACAGGTAGTTTACGGAAGTACTTCAACACTCACATACCTTTAAATTTGGTGGTTAAGTTGATTCTGCACAACACTTATCACTACAGAGGTCACCAGGCAGACAGCTGACTTCATTGTTACCCTGTAGTCCGCGGTGGATCACACAGGTAGAGTAATACTATCTGGAGCACACAAGCGCCCCACCACCCCCCGATCAGCCGACACCTGCAACTGCCGCCACCAGCGATGCCCACACCTCGAATGCCAGACACTTACAGATTACCGACGGGAGTCATTCTTTATTTAGTTTGTATCCGGAGAAACTCAAATTTTCCTAGATGTTTTATGCAACCATTATTTTAGCGTTATTTTTAGTGCCTTCTCTATTTTTTTTTTATTTATTAACTTGAACGAAAGGCCTGTAGACAACGGGACGATTTGTGTACTGCTGTTTGTTTGAAACTGTTCTTGTGACAACGAATTATGTATACACTTCAGGATAGCAGATGACAATTATATAAATAGATAAACTGGTGCTAATTATGTAAGCATTCCATAGAAAAAGCCTTACATAGCAATTATTTTTTTGTTATATTCTTCATAGTATCATCGAGCCATGGAGTACGCCTGAGCATGAGCGAGACTGCTCGGAGTTGCTCGAAGATTCGACTCGCACTCGCTCAGGTGGTTCGTCCACTCTCACTCGCTTCACTGACAGACAGACATAACAGCACAAACACTTGTTGTTATTTACGATTATCAATATAGATAAAACTACAAGTGTGATGCTTTTAAGTTATTGATTAAAAGCTATTTTTTCTTCTCCGTATATATCCAGTCAAGTGATTTTTCCTTCCTACGACTTTTCTCACATCCAGCCCTGCCGGCCACACCGCTTACCCCTCCCCGTCGACACTTTTATTGAACATATCGTCCGTATGTCTCACCCACCGTACATTTGCCCCATCATTCAAATACTTATATCAACACTTAGATATAATAAGGGACACGGCACTGAGACGTGCATGTGTGGCCATTGAATAAATCAATTATGAAAAGGGTTAAGGCACTGTGTGGTCGTTGTACTACTTCCAGGGTGTCTACCTGTCTACCTGTGCTCTACTTGATGCTACAGAAAAAAAATAGCAAGACCTTTGACACTGTGGATTGTTGGGATTTTTTCAATAAACTCGCAAGGATACACAAAATAGAACGAGACTACGAGAGGCCAGACGGGCTACACATGGCAGCTCCCATCCATAAATATATCTTACCTCTAATTAGATATTTTAATTGTGCTTGCCTCACGTACATAACTGATCCCATCAAACTCATAGTCCTCCTGCCAAGCGTTTACTTTCCTTCTCCAGCAGGCATTCCCTCCAACTTTACACGTTACCTTGCCCTTCACTCAACATCTTTACACCTCCTCCCCACTTATCAGGCACACTATAAAAATTCGGCATTATGCAAAAGACTGCGCCGGGAGCAAGATATTCATTTTATAAGTTACGCAGAAAGTTTTCCCCAAAAGGTGGTGGCGCCGTGCATGTCAGCATCGGCCCTTCTTGGCATCTGCATATATTGGGTCAACTTGCGAGCTGCCTTTCCAAAGTGCTACGACGACGCCCCCGGTCGCTGATGGCAGGGGCGGAGGACCAGGATCAGGTCACGCCGCCCCGGACACTTTGAAGGGTTCAGCGCTCCCTAAGTTTACAGAGACAGATACAGTATGTGTGTGTGTGTGTGTGTGTGTGTGTGTGTGTGTGTGTGTGTGTGTGTGTGTGTGTGTCACATTAAGAATATATACATGATGCAGAATACTGCCAATTCTCTTCCAGGGATACAAATAAATATCATGCAGATCCCGTGAATAGATTTAAAAGTCAACCCGACAGACTCGCCCTTAACGCTGTTTGTTTTTCCTTTTCAATCAGACTGAGCTCCACGAGTGCCGTGTTACGCTATCCAGTGATTGGCTTCAACGTGTTCATCTGCTTTGGTGAGTAAAGAACATTACGATTTTCCCCAGAGAAAACTGAATTATTTAGTTACGTATCATGCAGCGCGTCAGGGACACCACACGCCCGCAGCCACCCACGAGGGCAGCCACACACAAATGTTGCCTCAGATAAAGTGCGTTAGGGGCAAATAATGATGCAAGCCTTGGAGCAAAAGCTGGCATGGTATTACACTTTTAGAGGCAAGCCGTGTTTGAAGTATTCCGGTGTGCTTTTGTCATAAATAAAAGTGCTACACGTCCTCTGAACACAAAATGACGTATCATTTTCAAACACAAAGTCGTTTAATATAATCATTCATATATAAATATATATATATATATATATATATATATATATATATATATATATATATATATATATATATATATATATATATATATATATATATATATATATATATATATATATATATATATATATATATATATATATATATATATATATATATATATATATATATATATATATATATATATATATATATACTCGCAGAAAACTATTATATACCAACGATTTCCTGTGGATTCGTTACCCTTAAGAAGCCTTAGCGAAACACAGGAAGGAAAACACTCACCTCAATGTAGCCCTGCTTCCATTGTCCTCCTTCTGCAATGATAAGCGACACAATAACAATTTAATAATAATAATTATGAATATTAATGATGAGGGTAATAATAATAATAATAATAATAATAATAATAATAATAATAATAACAACAATAATAATAATAATAATAATAATAATAATAATAATAATAATAATAATAATAATAATAATAATAATAATAATAATGATACGAATGTTTCAAAACAATACGATAAAATAATAATACGATAATAATATGATGTTTGAAAAAGCGGATGCATTTTCATGAGGCGGCGAATTCTTTGCTGCCTATACTTGTGCTGGAGCAGGCAAGTCTTTACAGCTTACTGGCGCCTCATCAATGTTTACTTACTGTGTGTGTATTTACCTAGTTATGAAATACAGGAACAGAGCCGTGTGTGTGTGTGTGTGTGTGTGTGTGTGTGTGTGTGTGTGTGTGTGTGTGTGTGTGTGTGTGTGTGTGTGTGTGTGTGTGTGTGTGTGTGTGTGTCTGTTTATCTCTCTGTTTGTCTCTCTCTCTCTCTCTCTCTCTCTCTCTCTCTCTCTCTCTCTCTCTCTCTCTCTCTCTCTCTCTCTCTCTCTCTCACTTATTGTTTCCATTACCGTGCAGTCCACAACAACAAAGTTTCAAAGAATTATGTATTTACCTCCAACTTCTGAGAATTTTGGTAAACAAAGGTCATTCTCTTTTTGTGGAGGGCTAAACATTAAGGGAGAAATAAAAATCATGCACCCTAAATAAAACGCAGCTTTGAATATGCGTATGTGATCTTTGGTAAAGGACAGGCTGCGTAGGTACCGGGAGGAACTTTGTGTGTGCTCATGTGTTGGTGGGTTCTTCCTTTAGTGTGATTTTATGGACTCTCTCTGTGTCTCTCTCTCTCTCTCTCTCTCTCTCTCTCTCTCTCTCTCTCTCTCTCTCTCTCTCTCTCACACACACACACACACACACACACACACACGACTCATTTCTCTCCCTTCCTCCCCTCACAACACACCCTCAACACTGCTTCCGACCCTCAGCCCCTCCTCACTCCCTTGGACACGTGACCTGACGCAGCATGTCCCACCCGGATCAGCAGTTTTGGGTCTTCTCGAGGACCTGAAGAGTGATTATCAAGACCCTTCCCTGTCCCCCACCACCTTCCTTGCCTCTTTTTTTTTTTCTCCCTTGCCTTTCTTCCTTTCCATACCTCCTCATCCTCGTCCTTTCCCCCCCCCCTCTCAGTCCTATTAATGTTTCCTTTTTAGAGACCTCGATTTCTCCACCCCCTCGTTCGTCCTTTTCGCATCATCTTGTGGACTTGCGTGTTTCTGCATCTTC
This sequence comes from Eriocheir sinensis, assembly GCF_024679095.1. NCBI lineage: Eukaryota > Metazoa > Arthropoda > Malacostraca > Decapoda > Varunidae > Eriocheir > Eriocheir sinensis. The sequence goes on from NW_026112228.1 coordinate 54,527, forward strand.
TGTTCACCTCCTCCTCCTCCTCCTCCTCCTCCTCCTCCTGATGTTACTCGTTCCAGAATCCTCCACTTTCTCCTCTCATCCTCCTCGCGTCTATACCTCATTTCACTCCGCTTCTTAGCTTCTGTATCTTCGCCCCACAGACTCATTTCTAATCGACCGCATCAGCACATTTCACTATTTTCTCCGTGTCATTCCTCACTTTAGTCTTTCTCGCTGTTTATGCGTTTGTCGAACAATATAACAAAGCAGTTGATGAATAGAATAAATGAAGATGCTATGGATAAAATGTTAATAAAGTTGATTTTTGTTTTATCCTGCGGACCTAGGTTCAGAATAAACAACTTAATAAAACGACATCGCCTGATATCTTTGGTTGCTGAGGCATTCACCCATTATCATGATTCCAGGGTCTATCCTACGCCAAATTTTTAAATAATTCTAGTTAAATTGTGAATGATTAGGGCGATAGTGTACCATCTTACCTAACGCCTCACTGAATATTGTCCACTTTTTATGGAGTCTATGGGTCATGTCCTTAAACATTTCGACACCCAAGCACACATATTTGACACAGTTTTCGCTGGAGTTCTGGGCATTTCTAGGGCTAGTTTCGTGACCCTGCTGGTAGTTTAACCCTTATTTTGTACCATGAACTTGACACACACTCATGAGAACCCGACTCATATCCTTTTTAACCTTCGGAAATAGTTGATGTGAGAGATGGAAGCGCCTGAGAAGACCAATCTGTATATCTCTATAAATCTTATATCACCTCTATGTACGGTTCATCTATAGGCCCAGACTTTAGAACACTTACATGATTTCTGGTCCTAACTGGGTCATAAGTTTTCTTCTAATAAATTGAACTTCAGGCATAGCGGTCTTCTATATTCGGATGATTTGCCTCCAACGTGATGAATGACGTGGATGTGGTTCAGCTTGTTCTCTTGGTCAGTACCCCGTGTAACCCAACCCACCACCATTCTTCTCTCCCTTCCGCTGTTGTCTCTATCATCTCCTCTCCCAACCCTCTTCAGAAGTGCTTTCCTCCCTCTCTATTCTGCCTTACTTGCACTATTTTTCTTTAATACATCTCTCTCTCTCTCTCTCTCTCTCTCTCTCTCTCTCTCTCTCTCTCTCTCTCTCTCTCTCTCTCTCTCTCTCTCTCTCTCTCTCTCTCTCTCTCTCTCTCTCTCTCTCTCTCTCTCTCTCTCTAACTGGCTGTCGATCTTTTTCTTTAATTTAAAATATTCAAGGACTTTACTATTCCACACGGCTTTTTTGTAATGTTGCGGACAAAAATTTCGCTCCAACTTAATCTAAACTCGTCGTAACTCATTAGCCGCTTTCCGCACGGAGAGTCACGCCAAGTAGGAAGAGAGTGGCGGGAAGGTGAAGGAGGGAGAAAGGGAAGTGGGGATAAACTGGCAAGGGAAGGGAGGAGAGTGCTTTGCCGCGTGGAGAGAGGCAACTCATATTCACCGAGCTCGGAGGAAGGTAGATCAATATTTTTGTCACCGACTGCACGATGTAAGGCGCAGCTAGAAACGCGGGTTTTATGGATATTTTCTGCAGGGTAAAAAAAAAAAAAAAAAAGCCCTTCTATTCTCGTCTCGGACACTCGGGCACAGGTGGCAGACGCAATTCACTTTCGAAATTAATCTGCTGCTCATTAGAATTCTCATTTCCATTTTCCTCGTTTTTAACTCTTTTTTCTGCAACCGTTTCCCTTTTCTTCTTACATCGTGGGTACCTATGTTTTATGATTTTGATATGCCGTCAGGAGTGGCCATATTTATACGTTTACCCTCCTCAAAAATGGCGGGGGGAGAGAAACACCATAAAGAAACTGCACAAGAAAAGAGAAGAAAGACACCACAGTGGGGAGGACGTTCCAAAGGCTGCCTCATCGACCTTCAGCTGATCCGAGCTAAACTAAAGCAGTGAAATACGAGCACGTTGCCGTTCTGAAGGGCACCGATTATTCAAGATGTTTCCCACTATATCGCCTGAGTGAGTATCCTTTCAATCGTCTTCTACTTCTCACTGCATCTCTCTGGTATCGCTTCTTGATCCATTACAGTTAAAAGCTTGAATGGCATAGATTTTACGCTTGGTACATTTGCTCCGTTCGAATGATGTTTCTTCCGTGTTCAGGATGTACAAAGATCAAGTATGAAAAATGTAAGGGAATACGAAATATACGCAGGTATTTGACTTGTTAGATTCTGTCAAGGATGTAAATGAATCGTACCACTAAAACATATCGGCCATTCATGATGAAATTTCAAAGGCTATATTATAAAAAATCTACAGTCTAGCTAATTTCCTAACTCTAACCTTATTTTAATTTTCCTCCTCCTCCCTTCTCTCTCCCTTCCCATTTTTTTTAATTCTTTCGTTTTCTGTTTCTCCTCTTCCTCATCCTCCTCTTTCCATGCAGCTCCTTGTAACTCTAGATCGCCACATCTCGACTATAGCTAATTTCCTAACTCTAACCTTATTTTCATTTTCCTCCTCCTCCCTTATCTCTCCCTTCCCATTTTTTTTCATTCTTTCGTTTTCTGTTTCTCCTCTTCCTCATCCTCCTCTTTTCATGCAGCTCCATCTCGTTCCTTCTCCACCTCCCCTTCTTTCTGTCTATCCTCCTCCGTCTTCCTTTCAACTTCTTATGCTTCTTTCTGCCTCATACTTTTCCTGTAGCGGATATTTATTCACTTCCTCCTCCTCTTCTTCTTCTTCCTACTTCTTTTTCTCAAGGTAGTGTTTATCCTCCTCCTCCTCCTCCTTTCTTCTTCGCATCCTTCGCCAACCTCTCCTCTTTTACCTCCTTTGCCGTTGACCACGCACCAGGGACAAAATAATATTAAAGGAGACAAGGAAGGAAACTGAAGATAAAAACTACGTTGAAGTACCGAACGAAAGTGTGAGAGGGAAAAATGGAAGCAAACAGGAAGAGCAGGAAGGACTTTACTCAAACCGGACACTCGAGGGTACATTATAACGACGTCCTTTCCTGTGCAACCGCTGATGGCCTGAATCTTTTTATCGTTGGAGAGTGGGATGGAAGAGGAAAAACAGCGACACGGGAAGGGACACGAGGAGAGAAGTAACGGGCAGGAAAACCTATACAGTCGCCTTATCGTCGCGCGGTCTTATTTGGGCTTAATTAAGGAATGATGGCACGGCGGTGTATGTTATCACGACCCATGAGGCAGAAAGGAGGAAAAAACAACAACAACAACAACCATACACTGAAATACTGTTAGCTTTCAAGAAAAAAATATATATAAACAAACACACAAACGTTCGTAATAGAATAAATATATGAATAGAATATGAGAGAGAGAGAGAGAGAGAGAGAGAGAGAGAGAGAGAGAGAGAGTAGGTAAGTTCTTCCCATCCCTCCATTTTACCTTCCCCTCATCCCAGACTCCCTTCACCATGACACCACCAGACACCAGAGACCGTTATGCGACTTATCTGTTGTCATGTGAAGGAATTACGTAAATCCATCATTGATACCGGATAAACTATTGTAATAACGAGCCGGCACTTTGGTTAATAGACAGCAGTGTAGCGTTGTCCAGTACCACTCCACGCCACCGCTGACAGCTACACGCAACCCCACGCCGAGCATCCCCGATTATAATCAGCTGATAACTTAATGGCTGGAGTTAATTGAAGGGAAAAAGTTTATCTCCAGTTTTAGTTGATCGTTTGTTAGGGAGGGATGGCGGGAATGAACTGTAATACCATTCAGCGTTTATTTTTCATGTGATCTTTATTTAATTGCTTTGTTTTATCGCGTGTTACGTTATGTTCTGCGTTTGGTTGTTTTTGAAGTGGCTTGGTCTGGTATATTGCTTGTTTCTGAAGTGGCTTGCTGCGGTATATTACTTGTTTCTGAAGTGGCATGCTCCGGTATATTGCTTGTTTCTGAAGTGGCTTGCTGCGGTATATTGCTTGTTTCTGAAGTGGCTTGCTTTGGTATATTGCTTGTTTCTGAAGTGGCTTGCTCCGGTATATTGCTTGTTTCTGATGTGGCATGCTGCGGTATATTGCTTGTTTCTGAAGTGGCTTGCTCCGGTATATTGCTTGTTTCTGATGTGGCATGCTCCGGTATATTGCTTGTTTCTGAAGTGGCTTGCTCCGGTATATTGCTTGTTTCTGAAGTGGCTTGCTCCGGTATATTGCTTGTTTCTGAAGTGGCTTGCTGCGGTATATTGCTTGTTTCTGAAGTGGCTTGCTCCGGTATATTGCTTGTTTCTGAAGTGGCATGCTCCGGTATATTGCTTGTTTCTGAAGTGGCTTGCTGCGGTATATTGCTTGTTTCTGAAGTGGCTTGCTCCGGTATATTGCGTGTTTCTTAAGTGGCTTGCTGCGGTATATTGCTTGTTTCTGAAGTGGCTTGCTCCGGTATATTGCTTGTTTCTGAAGTGGCTTGCTCCGGTATATTGCTTGTTTCTGAAGTGGCTTGCTGCGGTATATTGCTTGTTTCTGAAGTGGCTTGCTCCGGTATATTGCTCGTTTCTGAAGTGGCTTGCTCCGGTATATTGCTCGTTTCTGAAGTCGCTTGCTGCGGTATATTGCTCTTTTCTGAAGTGGCTTGCTCCGGTATATTGCTTGTTTCTAAAGTGGCATGCTCCGGTATATTGCTTGTTTCTGAAGTGGCTTGCTGCGGTATATTGCTTGTTTCTGAAGTGGCTTGCTCCGGTATATTGCTCGTTTCTGAAGTGGCTTGCTCCGGTATATTGCTTGTTTCTAAAGTGGCATGCTCCGGTATATTGCTTGTTTCTGAAGTGGCTTGCTGCGGTATATTGCTTGTTTCTGAAGTGGCTTGCTCCGGTATATTGCTTGTTTCTGAAGTGGCTTGCTCCGGTATATTGCTTGTTTCTGAAGTGGCTTGCTCCGGTATATTGCTTGTTTCTGAAGTGGCTTGCTCCGGTATATTGCTTGTTTCTAAAGTGGCATGCTCCGGTATATTGCTTGTTTCTGAAGTGGCTTGCTCCGGTATATTGCTTGTTTCTGAAGTGGCTTGCTCCGGTAAATTGCTTGTTTCTGAAGTGGCTTGCTCCGGTATACTGCTTGTTGGTGCTGGTTTAAATTATGAGTAGCTGTTGCGGTGACGGGAATTGAAGAAATGATAAATGTTGTGAGTGGCAATTAACGACCGCGAGGAAGTAGTTGAATGTAGTGATAAAACAGTAGATACTAGACAGTTGGCGTGTGGTCATAACTGTATGGACGCTGTTCGTGGTAATGGCGGGGGTAGTTGTGTTTGATATACAAGCAAATAAAATGTTCAGTACTATGGCTTGTGGTCAGTTGAGTCATCCTACCAACTGCTCTTGTACCCCTTGCGATACAAAGGCAATGACGGGTGTGATAACAGGAACATGAAGGTATTTATGAATTGATGCGGAGTGAAAGTAATGGGAAATAAAATAAAATAAAACCAAAATGTTCAATACTATGGTTCAACAATTTTAAAACCCCTACGATACAAAATCAAGGATGGGTGAGATAACTAGATCATCAAAGTAAATATGAATTGATGCGAAGTGAAATCAAAGGGAAATGGAACTCCATATGGGACAATGTACACAATGTATCTTCCTGGATCACAGAACCGGTGAACCTGACGGAGCAACTCTTCGTTTTGCAAGTACGCACCTTCAGGGATACTCGTTTGGTGATGTTAGTGTTGTTATGGTCATATAAATGGGCGATGTATCAGCCTACAAAACATAATTACTCATAGAAACGCCTCTTTTTTTTCCCGAACACCACCGCTAAAGCCTCCAACCGTTACACAGAAACACAACCATTATCAACCCTCTACCTCCTTCTTCATTTCATCAGGCACCCAAACAAAACCCTTTATCGAAATATATCACTATTATAATCTTCATTCCCCTAATCAAGCACCTCTTCCTTCGCCAACAGCAACGACGGACATGAAAACACTCTCCCATGCAGTCACCACCACCTCCAATCCTCGACCTCCTCCTTCTTCCTGGCAAACATCCTTAGTTGCCTCAGTATCATTCGGGGCATTGCAATTTCCATTCTTTTATACTTCCTCCACCAACACCAGCACCACCGGCAGAAGAAACATGAAGAGGAAGCGAGACAAGACTTACTACACGACTCTTCGCGGGTTGTGTGCCAAAAGAACGTGTATTGAGGGTGCCTGAACCTCGAAGATCAACTTTAAGTCCCCGCCTCCGGTACCCGATGATCGAGGCCTCTAGACGGCGCCAGGAATCTCAGCTGTCCGTAATGAAGATTCCAGGAAGGTTCAGATAGCGTCTAATATTCCCACGGGCGCATTCTTGGGTTTAATACGGGTGTTGATATTCCGTGGTGCATTTTCTATCCCTTGCTCTACCCGTGTTTTGAAATGTACTGTGTCTTTTATATGCAAGAGCTTATGTTTACGAGTTTCCATTTTATTATAGCAACGTGGTGGTAACTAGTTTTTTACGGGAAAGGAAGCAGTTTAAGGACGCGTAAAAGAGAGGGGAAAAAAGCTCCCAGGGTTGAAGTCAGAATAATTCTTATCCACGTGCCCGCCCCACCGCCCTTATCACCACCACTGACATCACATCACCACGGCCGCTAGCACAATCACGTACCAACACCACCACTACAATCACTCAAGCCATTTACTTTTTAAACAACAATCCCAACCAACAGAACTGTGGCCCAAGTTTGCTTTCTTTTCTAATGACCACAATAAGAATATTTTTTTTGGTATCTTTCTTCCTGCTAACCTTCCATTTTCGTGTTTTTCCTTTCTCCAGCATCGCCATATTACTAAAACTACTGCCACAACAAGGAGTCATATTAACTACTATTGGCAGAGATAACAAACAGGACAAGTTGTCAAGGCAAAAACAGACTAACCACTGCGCTCCATTACCCGCAGCTTCCAAGTGTGAATCTTCGTTAGTATCTCTCCTTCAGAAGATAATTTGCAATCATTTTCAGATTTATCGGGAGGCAGATGACTGAGGGAGATTTGAAGAACTCGTTTCATGTCAGCTAGATGGAAAAAGGCCCTGGGGAGACGGGAAGAGACTGGAGGATCAAGCAGCAAGACTGAGCAAAAAATGAGACAAAGAGAAAGAGGTTGAGAGAGGGAAACAGAAATAGAAAAAAAAAAGTGGTATGCAAAAAATTAGACATGAAAAGAAAATTAAACATCTGACACATAAAGAGAAAAAAAAAACATACAATAACGAAGAATAAAACTTTGAAATAAAGACGACCTTCTCAACCCCATCCGAAGCAAAAGACGACGAAATAAAATGGTTTTGAATGTCTAGCGCAGAGTTAAGGGGAAACTGATAACGCTGAAAGGTGTCTCTGCTACAGCGATCTGAGTTATCAATAAATGTCCATGAACGGCGTAAGACAAACAGTATTGCTTAACGATACACCGACAAGTAGCTTCTATTGGTGGTCCACGAAGGCGGTGGGGTTTCCGTCCCTCTCAGAGAAGCACAGTCTATTAGTGTTTGTATCTGGAACTGTGTGTGTGTGTGTGTGTGTGTGTGTGTGTGTGTGTGTGTGTGTGTGTGTGTGTGTGTGTGTGTGTCGGACGTCTGTCTGAAAATAGCTTTCTCATGTTGTAAAGTAATTTCGGCAATGAAAGAAGACTTGTATTAAAATTGCCCGCACGCAAACCTATTCACCACGTCAAGGAGTTGCTCCATGATGTGTATGTATGTATGTATCTATCTATCTATCTATTATCTATCTATCTAACTATCTAACTATCTATCTATCTAACTATTTATCTATCTTTTCAACTATCAATCTATCTATATCTATATCTATTTATCTATCTATCTATTTATCTATATAAATATACATTTGTCTATTTATCTATCTATCTATATAAACACACACACACACACACACACACACACACACACACACACACACACACACACCTATATAGTA
>NW_026112228.1:67500-152500 GCF_024679095.1 Eriocheir sinensis
CAAAAAAACAAAACATTTTAACACGGGAGATATATGGGACACCTTTCAGGCCTCTCTCTCTCTCTCTCTCTCTCTCTCTCTCTCTCTCTCTCTCTCTCTCTCTCTCTCTCTCTCTCTCTCTCTCTCTCTCTCTCTCTCTCTCTCTCTCTCTCTCTCTCTCTCTCTCTCTCTCTCTCTCTCTCTCTCTCTCTCTCTCTCTCTCTCTCTCTCTCTCTCTCTCTCGTGTGACATCGGAAGTGCATAGTTTGCTCTCCGGTTCTGACATTCCCGGCAAAAATGTCTTGGAGTGCTTCTCGTATTATCGTTCCACTTTCCATATCGCGATGCAAACTTCTTCTCCGCGAGGTGGAATCGAGTTGAAGTAATTTGCATCAATACTCGTACTTCGCCCTTTGTTTTAGTCTCTCGATGCACGCTGTTAGCTTCCCTTATCTGCGTCCAACTCGGCTCTAGTTCGGAGAGTATCTTTTCAAAACTTTATGGCGCACGAAAGGGAGGAGTAAAAGTTTCTTCAATAAACCATGAATTTAAAAAAGTGGCATTATCCTCCGTTGAAATGAGAGGCGAAATTACACTCAGCGTGCTCTATGCAATCCCACTAGACAAGGAAATGCTCATATAGACAGAAATAAAAGACTCACACAGACACACGTACTGACAGACAAAAGAGGGAAAGAGAGAAAGATACGATGGACTATGTATTTTTTTTCCGCTTATCTCCCTTGGCTGCTAAAACAATCGCTTGCTCCTCTCCCTCACTTCTCTTTTTTGTTCTACTCTCTCTCTCTCTCTCTCTCTCTCTCTCTCTCTCTCTCTCTCTCTCTCTCTCTCTCTCTCTCTCTCTCTCTCTCTCTCTCTCTCTCTCTCTCTCTCTCTCTCTCTCTCTCTCTCTCTCTCTCTCTCTCTCTTTCCAATTCACTTTGACACAAAAAATCTAATTCATTCTTTTTTCTGCAAATTTTATGACGCTCTCCCATTCTATTCAAACTACTATTCTCGCTCCTCCTCCTCCTCCTCCTCCTCCTCTTCCTCCTCCTGTTCCTCCTCCCCTCCTCTTCGTAGTATCTTTTCTACAACTAGTTTCACAGATATCACGCGCTTTCCTAACCACCCTTCCATACAGCTACAGTATTTCACTAACCATTCAAAATATATAGCATTGCGAATTGATAGCGAAAAATGTTTAGGGACTCCTAGGCTGTGTTCCAAAGGGAGATGTGTGTGATGACGGTGACTTTAGACCAGCCAGGGGAATGAAAGGGACAGAGAAAGGCAGGTTACAATAATTACCCAAGACTGCCGCGGTGTTCATTATCTCTAAACGGTCAACACAGGGACTCTCTCTGGCCACACGCGAGGTATGAGGACCGCTCTCTCTCTCTCTCTCTCTCTCTCTCTCTCTCTCTCTCTCTCTCTCTCTCTCTCTCTCTCTCTCTCTCTCTCAGGCCATATTCGCTAACGTGCTTCAGTTTGGAAGAGTTGCTTCATGTTCTGCCTCACGAGACCTCCACACCCAAAATAGAATCCCTTTGGTAACGCTACAGTCTTTGCACGACTTATAGAACTAAGCTAAGCCCTCCCATGGATCACCAGGTTTGTTTTAAAAGGTCGTGCACGGTATTTCTATCATACATCAGTTGTCCTCTCTGTTGGTCGGTCGGTCTTTCTGTCTGGATATATGTAAATGTGCGTATGTGTATATGTATTTATGAGTGTATTGGGATCCTATATTTCGGTCAGCGCAGTGGGAATAGTGGGATTTTTTCTCTATGTTTTGCCCTTGAGCTGTCTTCTTAAATGTGAAATATTAGATGTATATATGTGCAATGTGCATGTGGGAGGATACAGGAGACGCGCTGTGGACTTTACAAGAACAACAACAACAAAAAAAAAAACATCCTTCTGGACCCCTGCTGCATCTGAATCACGCAGGTGTTATTTTCATTTACTATTTTTGTGTGTGTGTGTGTGCGTCGCTTGGCCTTGTTTATCTTCGCTGCAAATTCCTCCATGATGGTTCTTGTCCGTGCGTCACCACGTCTAATGAAGACATGCATGCAGGAGGCGGGGTTGTAATTACACACACACGCACGCACACACACACACACACACACACACACACACACACACACACACACACACACACACACTTTTTTTTGCACCCGCTCCTCCACCTCCTCCTCTTTCACAAGCCCCTTTTCCTAATACTCTTAATACCACAATAACTACTCAGGTACGAATTCTAAGATATATAATGAACTATCAAAAAGTGACGTGTAGCCAGTCGTCCACAAATTTCGTTTCGCGCTCCAAGAACTCTTACATAATGATAATCAACTGTTCATTATCCCTTCACAATCACCTCGCATGTCAAGTCGCCTCCCCTCCGCTCTCCTGCACCTCGGCTCCTTCAGGTGGCGGATACAAGGGATTTAATTAAGCTGCGAGGGAGACACGCCGCGATGCATGTAGCTCCCGGCGGCGAGTGATTGTTTGTCTAGACGTCTTTAGCCAATTAGTGCGTACCAGCGTTCCTGCCTGTAGCTGATCTTAATGACTACAACATAAGTGATTATGATGATGAAACTAATAAATCTTTCATTGTTACGATAATTATTATTTAAAAATATAATAATAATAATAATAATAATAATAATAATAATAATAATAATAATAATAATAATAATAATAATAATAATAATAATAATAATAATAAGTCATTATTATTATTATTATTGTGTGTGTGTGTGTGTGTGTGTGTGTGTATTAATGAATTGAACCAGCAGTAGTAGTGGTAGTGGTGGTAGTAGTAGTAGTAGTAATAGTAGTAGTAATAGTAGTAGAAATAGTAGTAAAAGTACTGGTAGTATATTAATTATTATTATTGTTAATGCTACCATTTGTACTACTACTACTAGAATACTACTACTACTACTACTACTACTACTACTACTACTTCTGCTACTACTACTACTAGAAATAAGTAAAAATAATAATAATAATAATAATAATAATAATAATAATAATAATAATAATAATAATAATAATAATAATAATAATAATAATAATAATAATAATAACAATAATAATAATAAAAATATTAATGATAACAAAATAATTTCATTTGAGGTTCTTAAATGAGAGCCCAGCCATGTTAAAATATGCCACGATTAAATAGAAAAAGCATGCTATCTAATCTGTGCAGATTTATTGTAATTACAAAACTTTTACGAGTAGTTATTTGGTGCATGTTGGAGGCTGAATAATTATTTATCTGAAAAAAACAGCAATGGGTTTCTCTTGGAACACTATATGGATTGAACTAAACTGACGTAATATGACGAAGAAAAAAAAATCAAGCAAACAAGACTTAAAAAAAAAGATTAGTCTCCATACAGGGCGAACCGGAGCTAATTGCTATTATAACACGATTCTAAATATTTAAATTGTAAAAATATAGGATGGCAGCATCTTGATACTATACGTAGGAATATTATTTGAGGTCTCGATAGTCTGATCTTTGTATGTAATGGCCGATTTTATTTTTAGCAACCAATAACAAAAGGCAGCCTGGTATGAAGACCTAATGCCCCTAACATTCCTCCTTTATCCTCTCGTTCTTTTAACAAGCACCAACTGATTGCTTTTTTCTCGCAGCTATTATTTTTAATCCACACGTTTTCTTCGAACAGTATAGGTTGGAAATTAACGGTTTGCCGGAATGTTTTTGCAGTGGAAGGAATAGAAATAAAAATAGTCTGCATTGAGCGTGCATGTTTTTTTTTCCCTTCATCGTGAGGATACGGCGGATTGTGTCTTTCTGAGAGTACACGTTAGTCTCGCACTCTCACACTTCTGATAATCTAACGAAATATTATCACATAACGTATTTTATTTTTGTAATTGTTAAAAGGACAGAATATAAATTTTAGTTGAGCGGCTGATAACCTTTCTCTCCCCTCTCCTGAACTTTCTATATGGAGCAATCACTATTTTTGTGTTGCGTAATAAAACGATAATAATGAAAAGTGTGCCAGGTTAAGCGGGAGGAGGGTAGATGGGAGCACGCCAGAACACTACGTGCGCGAAGAGTCTGACACCTGTAGCTTCCGCCCACCTGGCATTATTGAGAGAGAGAGACTCGGTATGGATTCCTGCGACGTCACCATAAACAAGGTTAGTGACCTTGATATTGGCAACTTATGGTCCACAATGACTTTAATCCAAAACTCTGGTTACCCAGTACATGTAAGTGCTTTCCTTCCCTCTTTTTCCTTTCCAGATAGGGACGACCAGTTCTACCTAGTTTGTCTTCCTGACCCTCTAGTTCGTCTTTGGCACTCCACCCACAAAAACCTTTCGTAACTTTGTGACATTTAATTTTCTTTTACTTCTCGTGCAAGAAACGATATTAACAAATTTCCACCTTTTCTCAGTAATCACCACGAGTGAATACGACATTTTTGGAATTCTATATAAAATGATTATGAATTGAAAATAAGTTTGGCTGTCGCATTGCCTTTTATCTAATTTGTCACACCGAACCTTATGCTGTGATCCTTTGGGGAAATATGTTCAATGAACCATTATAGCAAAATAAGGATTTATGCTATCGGGCATATTAAGTAAAAAAGTGTTTATAAATTGTAACCCGGCAATATCAGGTTTTTTTTATTAAAAGCGTAATCCCCTACAGGCTAGGTTATCGTTTTTAATAATATCTAAATTTAATGACATGATCAACTGAGTTAATCAAGTGCCAACATCATAGTTTAGTAAAATGGGAGTGAAGTAACACGATACAACCAGCACTCAAGAGGATTAAATAATAGTCTGATGTCTACGCGCACAATACTTTCCATATTAATCTCTAAAGCAATTGCCGGATGGGGTTGAGTAACAGCGGCATAGGCGAGGTGCTGGCGGAAGATGGTGCCGGAAAACATCGCAACACCACAACCCGGGAGCACAAAAAAACAAACAAAAACAAAACAAAACAATGCTGAGTAGAAACGGATAAAAGAAATGGGATATCAAAGGAGGCAGCGACGGAAGAGGAGGAGAAAGAAGAAGAGGAAGAAAGGAGGGATTAGAAGGAGTAGGACAATGACGGGGACAAAGAGAAGAATAGAGAGGAGAAAGAAGAGGAAGAGGAAGAAAAGAGGGATTAGAAGGAGTAGGAGGAGGAGGAGGACAACGACGGAGACAAAGAGAAGAGAAGAGAGGAGAAAGAAGAAGAGGAAGAGGAAGACAAGAGGGATTAGAAGGAGTAGGAGTAGGAGGAGGACAACTGCGGGGACAAAGACGTGGAGGAGCGAGAGGAGGAAGTGGAGGGGTACTCTAAGCCACATCTTCCTCATCTTGTTCAGCCGCTTATAGGTCTCGACGGGGCGCCAGACGGAGACATGAGGTGCGGGGAGCGTCGTCACCGTCTGAGAAATTAATTAGGAGACGCTTTGTTTCCTGAAAAGGCTACCCGTTGGATTTACGCTTCGTGGAATAATGATGACGTTTGTGACAAAGACCAGGAGACGGAGACCAAAGAGAAGGGAAAAGATCTTCACGTAAGTCGCAGGCGAGGCGTGTTGCATTTTATTAGGATGATATTCAAACTTAGAGTGTGAAATTCAGTGAGTGTGTCCCGCGAATCTGTTTTTATTTTCCGTGTGTGTGTGTGTGTGTGTGTGTGTGTGTGTGTGTGTGTGTGTGTGTGTGTGGCGCCTCAATTTACCAGTTTCTTCGTTTGAAAAAGAAAGTGAAATGAAAAGGTGAATTATTAAGCTTTCTTCTTTACGTTTTTGTTATTTATGTTCTTCCTGCGTTCATCTCCTCCTCCTCCTCCTCTTCCTCACCACCACCTCCTCTTCCTCCTCCATGTCCTCCTCCTACTCCTCACCCTCCACCTTCTTCTCCTCTTTCTTCTCTTTCTCTTTGTTGACATATCCTCTAGTTCAATTTCGCCTGACTCTTGGGAGCGGCATCCCCTTTGTGACGGGCAGTACGAGTCCTCCGCCACACACTGCCGGCGGGCCGAAGACGAGGCCGCGTTATACGAGTGACTTTACGAGACGAAGGTATTTGCCGGCAGGAAACCCCAAGCCTCCGTGGGAACGTGTCTGTGTCCCGCTGACTGTTGGGAACCTTCTTCTGTCCGGCGGTGGCTTATGCGGGTTGGAGGCAGGTCCCGTGTTGATGAGTCGGGCTGCGTGACTCTCTCGATGACACCCTCGAGTAGGTGACCTGTCTTTTCTTGCTCTTTTTTCTTTATTTTCTTCTTTTTCTTACACTCCTCTCATCTTTTTTTTTTCTCGTCTTCTCCTTTCCCTCCCTTTTTGTTCTTGTTCCTGGTTCTCCCGTTCCTGTTCCTCCTGTTCCTGTTCTTCTCCTTTTTTTTTTCTTTTTCTTCTTCTTCTTCTTCTTCTTTTTCTTTTTCTTCTTCTTCTTCTTCTTCTTCTTTCTTCTCCTCCTCCTCCTTCTCCTCCTCCTCCTCCTCCTCTTCCTCTTCCTCCTCCTCCTCCTCCTCCTCCTTCTCCTCCTTCTTCTCTTCCTCCTCCTCCTCCCCCCAAAACAGTGACATTCCCACTGAAGGAATGAGTGTTTCCCAATGATGTTGTCGAAAGGAAAAGCATAGCATTCATAAGCCACTCTTCTCTCTACATGCTAACATCTCCACTTCCCTTCCTCCCCTACACATCAACACATCAATACCACGCTTCTCCTTACATGCCAACATCTCCTCCACTTCCTCTCCTCCCCTACATATCACCACATCAATACCACTCTTCTTACATGCCAACACCTCTTCCTCCCCTACACATCACCACATCAATACCACCCTTCTCCTACATACCAGCACCTCCTCCATTCCCCGCCCCTCCTCTCCCCCCCCCCCCCTCCCAGCCTTCATGAATCACGGCATCGCTACACAACGCTTGATTGGCAGAGAGGGTTGTTGATGCATGCTCTATTCTCCCTTTTTTTTTGGTCGCAATCTATGTTAGCACCGACTCTCACCCCTCTTCCCCACTCCCCCTCCTCCTCCTGCTCCCTCCCCCTAACACCTCGTCCATCCCGCACAGAAAAGTCGCGTCATTAGCACACAACACTGCACAGGTAGCAAGCTGTTCCCTCGCCCCCCCACCCGCCCCCCCCCACAACACAACCACCACCCCCATTACCACCCCCACCGCCATCACCATCACAATCAACGACACCTCTCCAACCCCTTCTCTCCTTCATCACCATCATCATCATCACCACTACCACGACCACCACCATCACTACGACTACTACCATCCGTTATGCCAGATTGACAACCACGAGTATAAAAATAGTTTCCGACGCTTTTTTTTTTTTTTTTTTTGCTGCTGTCTCGTTAACACACTTTTTTGGCTTCAAGTTCGCATCGTGTGAAAAACTACGCAGCGGCAAAATACATAAACAATGCTACACGTTCACGCTCCCCTCACCAACGGCACGCAAATTGCCTCGATCAAAGAGGAAATATAGACCTGAAGCATTTAATAAGCCTCACATATTTTCGCACCAAAAAAGATTAAAAAAATGGGAAATCGTCCTGCAGCTGCACTGAATGTAACCGATGTAATAATGAGGCCAACTTCCTTCTTTGGTTTTCTTTGGTTCAACACGTGAATGAAAGATGGAGTGTGTATTTTTTTTTACAACAAAGGAGACAGCTCAAGGGCACACAAAAAAGGAAACAATAATAAAAAAAGCTCACTACTCGCTGCTCCTAAAAAGAATCCAAAGAGGTGGCCGAAAGAGAGGTCAATTTCGGAGGAGAGGTGTCCAGATACCCTCCTCTTGAAAGAGTTCAAGTCGTAGGCAACTATTCGTCTATCTACGCATTCTAGTATGCTATACACGTCGATTTTCTGATTTCACACATGTTCATATTAGTGGAATGCATTGATGGCGCTAACATGAGAAGAGAACAACGACAGCAGGAACATGGCACATCGTGGGTCTGACTTCGGCACCGCAGGCACGAGATTCATTTATATTTATCGTTAAAATAGTTAGTTCCTGATGTTTCTCGGCAATACCTAGGCGTCAGAAACCGGTAAATACTATGCTTTGAGTACGATAATATGGCAACACAACCCGTTTCCATCATCTAGAATTGCAATATATTTTTTCAAGATTATAATGCTGACGTGCTCACAGGAAGGAAGTGTATAATGAATATGAGTTACTTTGAATAGATTATTATATTATAAACTCGAGGCGCCTCATCTGACACACATAATGATGGAGTGAACAGCGAAAGCGAGTATTTTTCCAACGTATCCGACCTAGAAAAATACGGGTGACGGCATCATTAGTGTCCTTTTCTCACCCATTCCATTTGAACGCTGCAGACATCTGAATCTAAGAAGAATGAACGAAAATAAGGTAAGAAGTGCGTCTTCGTCTGTTCGATCTGATTTCACGGCGACGCTCTCTCCCTCGATATCATTAGTACCTGTATTTTCTCTCTATACGATTTATTTACATGATAACCTATGGAGCAGTAAGGAAGACGAAGGGGACTGACAGGTGCAACGAGAAGTGGAGGTGTTCCGTCCAAAGTCGACTGCGGGACTTTGCTTATGTTCTAAACACATTCCTTAACTCGAAAAGATTTTGTAAATACTGAGCGCTGATTGCGAGAGACTGACTGACAGACAAACTGGTAGAGAATGAAGATCGACCGAACACAGCATTACCTCACAAAGACAGACTCGGAACAACAACTTTTCTCTTAATGCTTCCGCCAGGCGGCTCATTGACTGTAACTTATGTAGGCGTGTGTCATTATGCTAATGTGAACCAACACTATTTCCGCGGATAAATGTGTTAACCTAAGAAAACTTTGCTCCTTCATTCTTTCGTTATATCTCTTTCGCTATTTAACTTTCAGCTTGTCTCGTCTCGTCTCGTCTGTGTGTCTGTCTGTCTGTCTGTGTCTGTCTGTCTGTCTGTCTCTCTCTCTCTCTCTCTCTCTCTCTCTCTCTCTCTCTCTCTCTCTCTCTCTCTCGGTGTCTCTAACGTGACACCGATTTTTAAGAAAGGAGACAAAAAAGTACCAGGTAATTACAGGCCCATTAGTCTAACTTCGGTTGTAGGTAAGCTACTTGAGGGCATAATTAGAGACAAAATTGTGAGTTACCTTGAAAGCCACTCATTAATTGGGGACTCACAACATGGCTTCCGAAACAAAAGATCCTGCCTATCAAATCTATTAACCTTTTATAACGACCTCTTCACTGTTTATGACGTAACCAAATCACTGGACGTAGTCTATCTTGATTTCCAGAAAGCGTTTGATAAAGTCCCGCATCATAAATTACTTTACAAATTAAAACAAATAGGTATTGACGGTCAGGTAAACCAATGGATCGCGAATTGGTTGAGCAACAGACAACAAAGTAGTGATTGACGGATTTAACTCAGAGTGGGCGCCTGTCACTAGTGGCGTCCCTCAGGGCTCGGTTCTTGGCCCAGTGCTCTTCATTATTTACATCAACGACGTGGATGTTGGACTCAATAACCGCATTAGTAAATTTGCAGACGACACAAAGATTGGTAACTCGGTTCTCACTGACGAAGACAGGCAAAGCCTCCAAGAGGATTTGCACAAAATTTCAACTTGGTCGGATAGATGGGAGATGCCCTTTAACGTAGACACGTGCCAGGTCCTTCAAGTTGGAACGAGGAATAAAAGTTTGATTACGAAATGCGCGGCGTTAAACTCAAAAGCGTTCAATGCGTCAAGGACTTGGGGGTCAAAATCGCGTCAAACCTCAAATTCTCACAGCAATGCATCGATGCAGCAAATAAAGCGAACAGAATGTTGGGCTTCATTAAAAGAAACTTTGTATTTAAGAATAAAGATGTAATACTCCCGCTCTACAACAGTTTAGTCAGACCCCACTTGGAATATGCGGTACAGTTTTGGTCTCCTCACCATGCAAAGGATATTGCTAAATTAGAAGGTGTTCAGCGTCGGGCAACGAAAATTATCCCTTCCTTGCGCAACAAATCCTACGACGAAGGCTTTCTACCCTTAACATGTTCTCTCTTGAGAAACGTCGCCTCCGAGGAAAACTGATCGAATGTTTTAAAATACTTAATGGTTTCACGAATGTAGACAGATCAACATTGTTTATGATCGATGACACTTTGCGCACGAGGAACAATGGCGTAAAACTCAGATGTAGACAAGTAAATTCAGACTGCACCAAATTTTTCTTCACCAACGTTGTAGTGCGAGAATGGAATAAGCTCCCATCATCAGTGGTCCAGTGTAACACGATTGACTCCTTCAAAAATAAGCTCGACCGTCACTTCCTTCAACTTAATATCAACTAGAGTAGAAATGCAACGTTTTGGAGTCTTCTGATTAATGTAAAATCACTTAGGTTTAAGGACAGACCACCAAGTCTGGACCATGGGGTCTGTGTGGTCTGATTTTCTATGTAAATCTATGTAAATCTCTCTCTCTCTCTCTCTCTCTCTCTCTCTCTCTCTCTCTCTCTCTCTCTCTCTCTCTCTCTCTCTCTCTCTCTCTCTCTCTCTCTCATTTACACAACCGAACTCCCTCTCTCAACACACACACACACACACACACACACACACACACACACACACACACACAGCAAATGGGAAAACAAATGCCACCAGGACACACGGAGACGAAAAAAAAAAAAAAAAAAAAAAATACGACACATGAGGCAATTTAAAATTTTCTTAACCCGTACACTGCTATTTAGATCGGAAACATAAATTCCAGGGTGAAAAGGAAAGTTCCTATTTCTTCTTCCTCCTCCTCCTCCTCCTTTTTCCCCGCCTGGCGCAGTGACGAATGACCGAGAGGAAAGAAGCGGAACGTCTCGTGGTGGTGGTGGTGGTGGTGATGTTGGTAGTGGTGGTGTTAGTGGTGGTGATGTTGGTAGTGGTGGTGGTTATGGTAGTGGTGGTGGTGTTAGTGGTGGTGGTGTTGGTAGTGGTGGTGGTTATGGTAGTGGTGGTGGTGTTAGTGGTGGTGATGTTGGTAGTGGTGTTGGTGTTACTGGTGGTGGTGTTGGTAGTGGTGGTGGTTATGGTAGTGGTGGTTGTGTTACTGGTGGTGGTGTAATGGTAGTGTGGTAGTGGTGGTGGTGTTAGTGGTGGTGCTGTTAGTGGTGGTGTGGTGGTGGTGTGGTGGTGATAGTGGTGGTGGTGTGGTGGTGAAGGTGGTGGTGGTGATGGTGGTGGTGGTGCTGCTGTGTGTGTATGTGTAGGTGGGGGCGGGGGTGGGGAGTGTAAGAGAGATAGAGAGATACAGAACATAAGAACATAAGAACTAAGGAGTCTACAAGAGGCCGGTAGGCCTGTACAAGGCAGCTCCTTTGAACCTAAGCTCCCGTGAATCTAACCCCACCTAATATCACTGTCCATGAATTTATCTAATCTATTTTTGAATGTGACAATTGTGTTGGCACTCACCACATGACTGCTCAGCCTGTTCAATTCATCTACTTTGTTAGTAAACCAGTTTTTGCCTATGTCCCTGTTGAATTTGAATTTATCCAGTTTAAACCCATAACTACGTGTCTTACCTAGTTCTCTTACCAACATAACCTTATGAATATCCCCCTTACTAAAGCCCTTCGTCCATTTATAAACCTCGATCATGTGTCCACGCACCCTTCGCCTTTCTAGAGAATGAAAGTTAAACTGTTTAAGTGGGCGAGGACACGGATGGTATTGGGTAGAGAAAAGCTGTCCTAGGCAGGACGCTTAGTGTCTGGCTGTCTCCGTATTTTCTGCTGTTCTAATCCTTCCTTCTAATCGATCTAAATATTCATCAGTCCGCTTCGAATTTATTAAATCTTTCAGTTTTTTTGTGTAATACGGAGCAGATGCTTCATCATGTTAATCTCCTTTGGGAGACTTTGTTGCACGGGAAGTATATTGGCTTCGTGGCTCTGCGCTAAGCGGATTTTGATTTCTCAATATACTTTAGGCTATGGACTATAAATATCGTCAGGCCAAACTGTTACAAAGGAATACCACCTCTTGAATATTCTCGGAGGAAAAGTACTCTGTATGAAAAAAAGTTTATATCTTCAGTTCTCAATTCCTCCATCGCTTGGAAAATTCGCTTCTTTTATTGGTATCCCAGATGGCAGACGCATCTCTCTCTCTCTCTCTCTCTCTCTCTCTCTCTCTCTCTCTCTCTCTCTCTCTCTCTCTCTCTCTCTCTCTCTCTCTCTCTCTCTCTCTCTCTCTCTCTCTCTCTCTCTCTCTCTCTCTCTCTCTCTCTCTCTCTCTCTCTCTCTCTCTCTCTCTCTCTCTCTCTCTCTATATAGAGACACACACACACACACACACCTTTCACGTTATATTTCCTACTAACAGACTTTTTGGTGTTTTGGACAAGTTACTCCCGCGTGTACCTCCTGTGTGTTGACCCCCACCCAGAGCGCCTTCACAAGTTCACAACCCTCGGATCCTGACACCCATTTCCCTGACGCCCCTGAGACAGGCCCCAACACGGTCTGGCGGCCTCGTTCCGTCTCCCCTGGGCCTCAGCAACACGGCATCCCGCAAATGTCGAGTTTGGCGCTTCACACGCAACGAGACAGACAAAAAGATAACAATTTTGGTCCTGCTTCAGCCACACCCATCACCGCCACCACATCTTCTTGCTCATCCTCCTCCCTTGTCTCCTCACTACTCATTCCTTATCCTTCTTTTTTCCTCTTTTTTTTCTTCTTTTTCTTCGTATTTTTCTATATATCCTATTAAATTCACACAATAGAAAGACAGAGATAGCAAGTGTTAAGTTTAAAGCAGCTGCCTTAGGTAACTTTCGTTTTGTTGACTTCTTGTTTTTATGTAGTATTATTTTCCTTCTGTGTTTTTCTTCTCTCTTTTTATTAATCACCGCCAAATGAGTTTCAGGAATGTCTCGAAAGAGTCTGGGATTCTTTCTGCCTTGGTCTGTGTCCAAGCACTGCGAGATAATAGACTGAAAATGTCCCCAACGAATCCGCAGTGGCATAAAGGGAAAACACCAAAACATGATTGCAATAAAATCGTGTAAGTGTGGCCGCGGACGGTTGTTTTGGTGGCTTCAGTGTCGCTGATTCTGCAGCTGTTGCCTCTATTTTGGCTGCAGGTACCGGTACTACTACTACTACTACTACTACTACTACTACTACTTCAACTACTACTACTACTACTACTACTACTACTACTTCAACTACTACTACTACTACTACTACTACTACTACTACTGCTGCTGCTGTTGCTAATAATAATAATAATAATAATAATAATAATAATAATAATAATAATAATAATAATAATAATAATAATAGTAATAATAATAATAATAATAATAATAATTACGAATATAAGCATTAAAGCTGCTGCCGTTGTTATTCCTGCTGTTGCTGTTTCTGATTCTGCCACTCATACTGCACAGACTCATGTTTCTTTTATAAAAAACGATTGAAATATTCAGTTAATTTAATAGCTGCAGCGACATCAGTGAAACGCAGACTACACAATTCGGAACTCCATTATATTAATATCAATGAAATCAAAGTAGTAATTAATGTTAATGGCTCGCATCACTCGCCGCCTAAAGCCACATTTGGTGCTAAGTTCTCACACTGGCTCTCCGATGTGCAGTGTTTTAAGCCGTGACATCGAAACATTCAGATGGCCATTTGTGCCTTGCAGAAATTTAAAGAGACAGAAAATTGGTTTGTGTTCTAGTATTGAACTATGCATGAGTCTGTGTGTTGGGGGGGGGGGGGGTTACGTGTGTGTGTGTGTGTGTGTGTGTGTGTGTGTGTGTGTGTGTGTGTGAGAGAGAGAGAGAATGAAAAATAATATCTCTGGAACATTTTGCTACACGGGGTCTGAACATTGCTGCGTTGTATATATGTCAAGAAAAACGTAACGCACTACCATTCCTCTACTACTGCTTCCACACTACTGCCACTACTGCCACCCCTACTTACTACATACAAGATACTTCCACTCATTTTATTTTCCTTACACATGATCGCGAGGGGCTCCATAGCTTAGAGGTCATTAGCCCCAAGTCTGTTCGCTAATGTCTGTGGCATCCAACCATATCACTGATACTACTTAGCACTAAATCTATACATAACACCTTACCATCTATTGCGTCTAGACCTCCCTTTCCTTCCCTATTTATGTCACTCCCGACCCACCTTAATGTCACTCTCCACTACTGTAGCCTTTCTTACTACTACTACTACTACTACTACTACTACAACTACTACTACAACTATTGCTACTACTACTACTACTACTACTACTACTACTACTCTTATACTCTTTATGCTCGATATTAATATAACTCATAAAAATACTAAAAATCTATTACATCTCTGTTAATTGCATTCCATATCGAATAAATACTTTTACTTGTGCTCTGATCTCCCCAAAATTCTCTAAAATCTGTAAATCTGATTACCTTTATATCGATCTGTCTGTTTGACCAATTTGTCTGTATGTGTCTGTCGATTTATCTTGTAATTTATCTATCCACTGGTAAATCACTCTTGCTGTCAATATTTAGCTGCCCATTATCAAACAGTTTATTTTTTGGTTTACCTACAAATGGAAACGCACTGTAAAATTTTTCTTTTTTTCTCCTATTTTTGTACCTTGGAAAGAAGGCCAACACAAACCAGAGTCCACATTATCTCCTCCTCCTCTTCCTCCTCCTCCTCCTCCTCCTCCTCCTCCTCCTCCTCCTCCCGACGCGGCGCCAGGCCATGTCCTGCTGGAGTATTCATTAGGTTCAGAGGCGGCGGTGTGTTGGCGGGGCGCGTGTGACCCCTGCTTTGTGTAGCCTCGTTCTGGTAGCCGCTCACTGGCGTCCCATGAGATACACCTGGCTTATTTAGGGCTTCCAGACCGTGATGGACACTAGGCATGCGTCTGTGTGTTGGGGGATGGGGTAGGGGGGGTAGAGAGACTGGAGTGGAGCGGTATGTGTGTGTGTGTGTGTGTGTGTGTGTGTGTGTGTGTGTGTGTTATACGTATAGCAGGGTGAACACATTGCTCACAACTCACACAAACACGGAAACAAACAAATAAACACACACACACAAAAAAAACATACACAAATACACGCACACACACACAAAAAAAAAAAAAATTATACTAGCAATTCATTAACATCTAAACCCTTCCCTCCCCTACTAAGCACCTCCATACCACCACGACAACCACCAGCGATACCACTACCACCACAACCACCACCGTCATCATCACCACCACCACCACTAAACACCTGTACCCTCATACCTAAACAATCTTCCAATCCTGTCTTGCCTACCACAACAACCACCACCGCCACCACCACCTCGACCAGCGATCACAAGTATAGCACTGGTGTCGCCGAAGAAGGTCTGCGTCCCTTTTAATATCTACCAGGACACGGAGGCTACACCGGCACACCGCGTACGGACATACTTCACTGATAAGACAACTGGAGCTTTTTTTGACCACCGAACTCGACCCTTCCTCTCCTTTGCAACCACTGATTTATTCCCAGTCTACCATCCTCTTCTTTTCTCTCGCCTTACTACGTTTCCAATACTATCCTTCAATGTCCATCTACCTGTCTTTACTCATTACATATTTTTTGCTTACACCGGTTCCCTTACTCTTTCATCGGGTTAGCTTCTCTTTCCCTTCCCTTTCACGCTCTTCCTCTTCCCCTTATTCTCTCTTTAGTTGCTTCATTCCCTTTTCATTAACATGGCTCCTCTTTCTTTTCCTTCCTCCTTCATCTCTCTTCTGCACCTTGAATTCTCTTGCCTCTGAATAACTGACTTTCTTCATTTTCCTCTCATTTTAGACACTACACTCCCATTAGGTTAGCTCCTATTCTAGCCCTCACTTTCTCCTGCGCCTCATCCTTCCATTTCAATCACTTCACTCCCATTAGGTTATTTCGCGCCTCTCTTCTTCTCACTCACTCACTCCTCCTCCTCCTCCTCCTCCTCTCTTTTTCGTCCCTTTATTCCTCTTTCATCAAATAATCCATCCCTCCAATTACTCTCCCTCACTCCTCTCTTCCTCCTCCTCCTCCATTCTCTTTCGTTACTTCACTCTCCTTTCCTCTAGCTTATCTCCCTCTCTTCTTCATATTAATCACTCTTTCTTTTCCTTCTATTTTACTTTCGCCCTTCTTTCCCTCGCTCTCAGCTTCTCTCCTTTCCTCCCCTTCGTCCTTCCATGACACTCAAAGGTGAAATACGTGTGATTCAGGACAGCATTACAGCAAAAACTAAATAACAACACCGTGGAACAATTTTCTACATGTGGATTTGTTTACCGCTTATTCTGTGTATATAAACGTATAAGCTTCCGATCAGCGGTGTCAAACATGCGTCCCCTACCGTCTTACCTTCGGACCGCGGATTACTAATTGGTGGCCAGTGGTAGCCGCGGAGGTAGGGCGAGAAGCTACTGTAATATACTATGAAATATGCCTTGCGTATTGGCTCTACCAGTTCCACAAGTTTGTTCAAATGCCAGTCTGTTGAATAGCAAGTCAACACCTGAGATAATGCATTCACAACGAGGTGTAGGGGAAGGACTGTTGGGATTTTACTTCCTGTATTATCTAGAGGTTCCTGTGATGCTCTGCTCTCCTATCATTTTACGTAGAGTTTATAAACGCGGCGCTATAGATGGCATCACTTCCAAATATAATGTATGGCCGTGAAGCGAATCAGGAGCCAGAAAGTGGACTTCAAAATAAAAATTCCAGTCAATATGTTGTCGTTGTGTACTCCTGTAATAGACTGCCGAATCAAGCGAGTTTAACACATTCGCTGCAGGCTGTCATTTTTCAGAAGGGCATCCTGTGCGTCACTCAAGGAAAGTGAGTTATCCATCAGCAAAGGAAAATGTGCAAAATATGAAAAGTAATAATGGCCAACGATCTCTCCATACGAAGTACTATGTAGAGAATGACCTCCAAACCATCACGCGTTTCACACGTACTAAAATCAAAGGAATTAATATACATAAACACAAAAATGATCACACTCTTAATATTATTGAAAAGTGAAGGTAAAAATAAGTATTACTGATATTTCCAGCCACCCCCAGACCCCACCACCCACACACCTACTTTTAAAACACGTACACACGCGTTTCCATGGGTTTATTAGCAGGTTGAATATTCATCTAAAAGTAGATGATTGGATATTGAAATCACTATGCACCAATTCAATACATATATGTGTATGGATTAATTATTTTTATAATTAAGTCAATTAACACCATATATTATATATTTTCCCTCCATTTTTTGCCACGCTGCTCCTTCCGAGTGTTAACACACACACACACACACACACACACACACACACACACACACACACACACACACACACACACACTTTTCTATTTAAAGTAACATACTATCTCACGACATGGTATATATTCTGAAACCTTTGCTCTATTTCTTATTCATGGATATGCAAAATAAATAAAAGATGTCATATCAGATTTATTTGTTCGAAAACGTGCATACGCTCGAGCTGCATTACGTAGTGACGAAAAAAAAACAAAAAAACACATACAAAAAAACGTTGATATGTGCGGGTGACACGTGCCCTCTCAAAAACTATCGCGTCAGTATGCATGACCTCAGTATTGCGTGTATCAAAAAGGGTGACTGTCTCGGAAGGTCACGCGTCACGTCCATCAGTTAAAAGTAACCTGTTCCCAGTCTCACGCCCACCGCCCTCCCTCCTTCCCAACCTCCTAGCACGTCCTGGCATAGCTTCCTCTTTGGTATTCGTGAAACTGCATCCATTCCTCTTGCAGATCTTGTAGTGTAAATTTGATCACGTTTTTTTTTTTTTGTTTGTTAATTCTAAGGGAAGTTTTGGTGTCGAGAAGGATTTGAGAGAGAGAGAGAGAGACAGACACATATACAGACACGAAGATAAATATAACAATATGCATCAGACAGACAGACGCCTTTGTGTGACGTGGAGAGGATCAGCCACGAGGAACTGCTTCGCCATTTGTCAAAGTTTGATCACACGTCAGGTCTCATGAAAGGCTTTTGGTTCTGAATGACGAATGTTAATCTATCTATATATCTGTCTATTTATCAGCAGGTCTATCCTTTTCAACCTATCTATTAATCTA
This sequence comes from Eriocheir sinensis, assembly GCF_024679095.1. Lineage (NCBI taxonomy): Eukaryota > Metazoa > Arthropoda > Malacostraca > Decapoda > Varunidae > Eriocheir > Eriocheir sinensis. Next base: position 85,714 of record NW_026112228.1, read on the forward strand.
TCAATCTATCTATATAAACACACACACACACACACACATACACACACACACAGAAACATACACACACACACACACACACACACACACACACACACACACACACACATCCAGCTTTTAGTGTCATATTGAAGCTGCTGTAGCACTTGCTTCCAGGAGAGGCTTTAAAACACATTGAAATACTACACATGCGTATTCAGGGACCAAACAAGGGCTGAACACGGCAATGAACACAACTATGCGATGAATCACAGTTTGTAAAGGAAAACGAATTGTGACACTGAACACTGACGGCTGATGACTGCTAAACTACCGTGCCCCTGAGTTTGTTTGCTGGGTATGGCACTGAGAGACTTAGCTGCAGACGTACCTTATAGTTACTCACGAGGTAGCGACAGTCTGCCTCTGTTGACATCCGTGATAGCGATGGTCACCCGAAAACTTACTGCACTGAATACCCTGAAAGAAGAAAACGAAGAAAAGATTAGTTATGTGCTTACTAGAAACGTTTTTATGTGTGAATTCTGCCTGTCCATTACTTGAATTCCGCCTACCCATTACCAAGGCAAGAGGAATACATGATAGCCGTGTGAGTAAGTGCCTAGTAGGTGAGTGTGGTGACAATGTTCATATCTCGGAGTCTGAGAGATAATCGAAGACGCAGAATATTCCCCACACGAGGTAGTCTTTTATCTCTCAGATGCGGGAGGATATTGCATTATAAGCAAACGAGAAAGAATAAGAAAAATATTGCAAAGGACAAGGGGTATCTAGTGTCTGGTTATAAAGAAACAGTGCGAGGGTGAAAGTCTGTTAAATGAATTTTATATATAAATGACTAAAAGTGTACTGTATCAAATTAAAAAGTGTGTGTTAAAATTATAGGTTTGGTGCGTATAAATAAAACGATCTGTTTAAATTAAGTCTACTTTGTTAAATAAAGTACTGAACACAAAGAGCATGTTGAATAAATAAAATAAAAAAACATGAACTGAACATCACAAAAAAAAAAAAAATGTATTGCATAAATATAATATACAGAAATTATCAGAAAGGACTCCATAAACAAACAGAATGTACTTCAAAAATTCCTCGCAGATAACGAAGAATGTAAAGACAATGAACATAAACATCTTTTGAAGTTACGACGTACAGGAAATTAATGAATGAATGCATGAGCTGTATAAATGAAATAACTCACGGAACATTTGCAAATTCATGAACGTTGTTGTTGTATTCCCAAGATTTTCTTCTCCGCATGTCAGGAGGTATGTAATCTTATGTAAATCTCTCTCTCTCTCTCTCTCTCTCTCTCTCTCTCTCTCTCTCTCTCTCTCTCTCTCTCTCTCTCTCTCTCTCTCTCTCTCTCTCTCTCTCTCTCTCTCTCTCTCTCTCTCCCGACCCCCCTCTGTTTCGCTGTGCAGAAATAAGCTGCATTATGGCTTCAAATTGTGAGGTATTGGGCTTTGTGAGAGGCTTCGGGCCCTTTGTTCTAGGCAGGAAAATAAGAGCAAGCGGTGGTGGGTCCGCACATTATTGCGTCTACATACTATCTACTCGGGCCCGGCCATAAAGCTTCTCCTGTCGCAGTTTTTAGCTCGAACAATGCGTTTCGTTATCTCTGAGTTGCAGACACATACATACACTCCCACACACGTATAACCACCCACAAGCATATACAAACACATGGACGCGCATAAGCAGCCACATAAACACACACACACACACACACACACACACACACACACACACACACACAGGATTTTTCAAGTACGACAACAACATTAAAGCTTTCCTAGAACGAATTTTTAGTTACAAAAAAAAAAAAAAAAAAAAAATCACTAACATTTTGGTTTTCACAATATTCTGGTCAACCATGAGCGTCCGAATACGAGAGAGAGAGAGAGAGAGAGAGAGAGAGAGAGAGAGAGAGAGAGAGAGAGAGAGAGAGAGAGAGAGAGAGAGAGAGAGAGAGAGAGAGAGAGAGAGAGAGAGAGCGAGAGAGAGAGAGAGAGAGAGAGAGAGAGAGAGAGAGAGAGAGAGAGAGAGAGAGAGAGATAGATAAAAAAAAATCCGTGGTTTCTATCGACAGCGGTGCATGGGGAAGAGAGGGAAGGGAGGGGAGGGGCGCATTCATTTCTTCCTTTCCTCCCCTCCCCTATTCCCTCCCCGCACGCCACTCGCCGTTCTCTTCTCCACCCTGCGTCCTCCTATCCCCGGCCCAGCCTGCCAATCCTCACTCGCTCGGTTGGGACGGAAAGGAAAATATCATAACTGAGGGCCGGTGGATATTAACCTCAGGAATTTCATCATCTTCAAAGCTTCTGTAGAATGCTGCCTAGAGGTTGGAATTCTTGATGATATAGTATGTTGTCGAGTCAGATATAGTATTTTGCTGTTGTTGTTGGTTGCTTTCGAGGTGGTGGTGATTTTGGTTGTGAAGGCGTTTTATTTAGTGTGAGTGAGACTTATATGATACTTTCCTTCAACAATATCATGGCCACTAACTCAATATCCACCATTACCATTACTAATATTCCCCCTGGTACCACATAACAAAAGACTTGAGAGAGAGAAAAGAAAATAACTTGGGAAAGACGAATAAAAACAAAAACAATGACAGAAAATCAAAAAAATACTAAAAACGAAAGAAAAAAAAACACCGACTTGTCTTTTTGTACCTCTTCTAACCGCCACAGTCCAAGCTCTCTACACAGCAATAAAATCGAGGTAGAGTAGAGGGGAAGGAAGAGGAGGAGGAGGAGGAGAACGAGGAGGACGAGGCGGCGAAAGAGGAGGGAGAGGAAGGGGTACGAGGAGGAGAGGCAACCCTAATGTTACTCTCGTGTCCCACTCCGTCTCTCTCTTGCGTTCTGTTTGGTTGGTGTCTTGACTCTGAATTTCTGTCTACCGTACTGCTACTGTTGGACCTCGCTGTCGCCAAAACCCTCACACTTACTTACCGCTGCCAACCCTTTCTCCACCACTACAATCACAATCTTCCAAATACCATTACACTAACACAGCCAACCCCTTCCCCTCCACTATTATCACAGTCTTCCAAATACCATTACACTAACACTGCCAACCCCTTCCCCTCCACTACTCTCACAGTCTTCCATATACTATCACCATCACACTTACTAACACTGCCAACCCTTTCTCCACCACTACAATCACAATCTTCCAAATACCATTACACTAACACTGCCAACCCCTTCCCCTCCACTACAATCACAATCTTTCCAATTAGCATTACCATATTATTTTCCTCTACTGCTACAACTTGTCATCATTAGCCTGGTTACCATTATTTTACGACCATATTCGGTGTTTCTTCGATAGCTCTACCTTTACTACGATAGCGCTCATGTTACGTCTGAAATCGCGTATCTTCTTTCGGTGTGCTGTTTGCTTTTACGATATTTTACCGTATATACTGGTACTGATTTCTCTCTTCTTTTTGTTTTGTTTCTTGCCTAACATTTTAAATAGTTTTCGTACCACCGTTACCGCTACCACTTCCATTAGTATATATTTCTACATCTACTGTCATTATTTCTACCTTATATATACCAGAACCGATCTATGTCTTTTTTTTTGAGGGTGGGAGGGGAATTCTTTCTCCTATTTTACAACCACCATTACCTCCACCACTTCCATGAAATACAAGTACTACATCTGCCACCATTACCTCTTCCATATATTAGCTCTACATTTGCCACCATTACTCTTTTTCCACAACAACAACTGTACACACTTCTATAGCTGACCATTATAAGCATTACCTCCTTTCACCAACACTCCCACACTATCCCAATTCCTTACCCCATTTTGATCTTTCATATCTTCACAAAGCCTCAACTACACCACAAACTGCACGCATTCTATACTTCATTTCCGTTTATTGGAGGTACCTTTGCTTTCTCAGGATTTCATGGGGAAGGAAGGGGCTCAGTTCTATTATAGGGGAAGGAAGGAGCTCAGTTTATTTTTATAGGGAACATTCGCTTTATTATTCACTATTCCTTTCCACTCACATCTCTCCCCACCACGACCACCGGCATTGTTATCGTAAATATCATCCTCCCCAGCACGGGTCTCTCTACACAGCCTTTGTCCAGCAGCCTCGTTAGTTGGTACTTTTGTTGACGCTACATTTTAACAAACGTCGTCAGAGCTATTGCACTGCTCAAATTATAACGACCCAGTTTTCTTACTTCTTTACTTTTCTTACTCGTTCCTTTACGTCTGTGGAAACTTGTTATATACCTGAAGTAAAATGAAGTCTTAATGAACTGCGAAAAAATTTATACACAAAGGCCACTGCTGTTATTACTTCTACTGCGATAATGAACCTTTCTTCCTCCTCCTTTTTCATCTACCTACTTTGCTTCTTCAGTTGATCTACCTGTCTTACGCGCCTCTTCCACTTCCTGTTCTTTTCAATATTTATAGTGTGCCTGGTCCCCTCTACCCTCCTTTATCTGCCTACCTCCTGCCTCCCCTTTCTGTCTTCCCCCAGTCCCTCCTCTCTTAACTCTCCTCCTCCTCCTTCTCCTCCTCCCCCTCCGAGCTTCCCCCGCCCCAGGAGTCACAGATGTGCAGGCCTCACGGCAAGTACCGTTACGGCGGCCACAACAACACTTGAAACACCAACTACACACCGCTGACTACGACAACAAGCAGGGAAACAAAAACAAAAACAGAACATTCATTACTACAGTTGCTACTGCTACGACCACTACAACAGCTATTACTACCACTACCACTACCACTACTACTACTTCTACTACTACTACTACTACTACTACTGCCTCTTTACTTCAGATACACTCTCTCCAAACCCACCATATGAAAAAAAAAAAAGATTATAAACGCTACCCCCAAAGAGTAGATGCGGGAAAATTACTGTTTAAAGCACCTCAAAACAAGGATAGCAACATAAAGAACGAGAACAACAAGGAAGGCAGCGGTTAGTGGCAGTGGGCAGGGAGCGTAAGTACGTACAGGATCCTGCGTAAGGGTTGTCTGGCGGGCTACAGGGGTCGGATAATATGGGGATCAGGGAGGAAAGGTTCAGCGTGTTTGGCCGTGCTGGAAACGATAAATAAATGTAGGAGGAGGAGGAGGAGCAGGAGGAGGACGAGGAGGAGGACAGAGAACGCGGGAGGAGAAAAAGGAGGAGGAAACATGAAAGCGTGGAAGAACAAGCAACACAAAGCCCTTTTGTCTTATAACGAGGCCGCCTGCCTTAGTGCTTTAATCAACTCGTCAGGCACTTCGGTAACCTGCACAATCGATTGCAGCTCAACGTAGGCACGCAAACGTTCATGTGGAGGAAGAGAAAGAACAGTAAAATAATAATAATTCCAATGACAATAATATCAATAATAGTAGTAATAATAATAATAATAATAATAATAATAATAATAATAATAATAACAACAACAACAACAACAACAACAACAACAACAACAATTAGTAATAATAAGAAAAAAAGTAAAAATAACATAAAAAAAACTATGACGACGACGGGGAGGAGGAGGAGGAGGAGGAAGAGGAGGAGGAGGAGGAGGAGGAGGGTTGAATAATAACTGGTGTGAAGTTTGAAGTCAAAGACCTGCCCGAGCCTAATGGTGATTGTGGCGTGTAACTTGTGGAGCCTATATTGGGTCCGAATACTGCTGGTGCTGGTGATGGCGTGGCGGGGTGAGTGTGGGAAAGAGGTAGCTACGTGGTTTTGAGTTGCTGCTGGTGTTTGTGGTGTGGTTGGTCGAGGGTGGAAAAGAGGTAGCCATGTGGTTCTGACTGTTTCTGGTGGTAGTGGAGTTAGGTGAAGATGAAAAGAGGTAGCTATGTGGTTTTGAATTGCTGCTGGTGTTTGTGGTGTGGTTGGTCGAGGGTGGAAAAGAGGTAGCCATGTGGTTCTGACTGTTTCTGGTGGTAGTGGAGTTAGGTGAAGATGAAAAGAGGTAGCTACGTGGTTTTGAATTGCTGCTGGTTTTTGTGGTGTGGTTGGTTGAGGGTGGAAAAGAGGTAGCCATGTGGTTTTAACTGTTTCTGGTGGTAGTAGTGGAGTCATGTGATGATGAAAAAAGGTAGCCATGTGGTTCTGACTGTTTCTGGTGGTAGTGGAGTTTGGGTGAAGATGAAAAGAGATAGCCATGTGGTTCTGACTGTTTCTGGTGGTGGTAGTGTAGTTAGGTGAAGATACAAAGAGGTAGCTATGTGGTACTGACTGTGTTGGTGGTAGTGGAGTTTGGGTGAAAATGAAAAGAGATAGCCATGTGGTTCTGACTGTTTCTGGTGGTGGTAGTGTAGTTAGGTGAAGATACAAAGAGGTAGCTATGTGGTACTGACGGTGTTGGTGGTGGTGGTGGTGGGGTGATGGGGTGAGTGTGAAAGAGGGGTAGCTACGTGGTTTTCACTCTACCGCTGCTGTTAGTAGTAGTGGCGTGAGGGTGATAAAGAGATAGCTAAGTGATTTTGACCCTGTTGTTGGTGGTAGTGAAAGTGGTTGCGGTCGTGATGGTGATAATGGTGATGGAGCGCGTGGTAGCATAGGCACTCTCATTGGTAAAGGGAGGCTTATGCAGCTAGGTTGAAGTATTGTCTTTTCCATCTCGACCTTAAATATTGGAACACGAACAACCAACAATAATTAAACAGAAGACTCAGGACTGCCTCGCTCGTGTGCCTTTGGCGGCTCTGAAAACATTTGTACAGCTTCGTTAGGCCACACCAACTGCCTGACTGACTGACGGGTGATGAATGCTGTAGCAATTCTGAAACACACACACACACACACACACACACACACACACACACACACACACACACACACACACACACACACACACACAAAAGGAAGACAGTTACGGAATAGAAGTGAACGTGCATTGATGATTTACAAAGTGTAGTGTCCATGGCTTGCTAGCACGTTCCTTGCCTGCACGGAACTACACAAAGAGGGAGCTTGACGGCGAATCTGGTTTAATTACTCTAGGACGGAGCACGGTAAGGTGTATAATGTTAGTGATCGAGTTTTGCTGTATACCGTGTTTTTTTTCTTGGTAGCGATGCATGACATGGTTAATCAAGTTTATTTCACTTGTGTACAAGAAATATTCACAGTAAGTTTGTTTGAGTGTGTGTGTGTGTGTGTGTGTGTGTGTGTGTGTGTGTGTGTGTGTGTGTGTGTGTAACCACTTCCGATGAAATGTGCCTTCAATACCGGTACTAGGTAACCACTGCACACAATATTTCATCGCATTAATTCCTGTCAGCACCTAGATTATGCTTCTAATGAGGTTGGATTAGGTTACGCATTAAGTAATGAATAAGCACAGTGTCTACTAACAGGATCTCTCTTCTCGTGAACATCTCGAACGAAAGAAAACCCATAATGAGATGACGTGTTTACAGGCGCTGCCTCTCACCATTAATTACACTCGGCCTCGTTTCCGAAGCACGTTCTTTGATAAATGAACTTCAACTTTTTCCCTCACCATTTTCGACTTCCTATTCAGTATACTTCTAAGAGTTCATGATTAATTAAATCCTTAATGTTTGTGACTCAAGGGCGTACGAAAACACTTTTGTTTCCCGTGCGATTCGACTTTAAAATATTATAAAAGAAACGCTACTGTGAGTTACCTCGGGTGACGAAAATATGGACTAATTAATATCATGCCAATTATTTGAATGGGTGTTTTTTCGGTTCGCGACTATTAAGGCCGATGCTTCCTAAATTCATATCCTTAATTCATTGAGAACAACACACGGCGCGAGGCTCGCATTTTTTAGTACTACCGAATGGGTCGTAAGAGTTAACATTAGAATTGGGACGCTATATGAAATAAGTACAAGGAAAAAAGTCTAGACGAATAAGTTTAAGCTTATCGGTACAGAAACACATAGATACATCTCTCTCTCTCTCTCTCTCTCTCTCTCTCTCTCTCTCTCTCTCTCTCTCTCTCTCTCTCTCTCTCTCTCTCTCTCTCTCTCTCTCTCCGGATATTACCAGCTTCTGTTTACTCGAGGAACTCCACACAACTCTCACTATCAGATACAGACAGACTCCCGACGCTGCCTCCCCAAGCGGTCACCGGAACGATAGCCTTGAATACACACACACACACACACACACACACACACACACACACACACACACACACACACACACACACACACACACACACACACACACACACAAAGTTTGTTATAACTCGTAAAACCAATAAAGTGCATTTAGTTGCTTAATCAGAACGTGCAGATAAGACAGCAAAGGGATGATATTATTATTATTATTATTATTATTATTATTATTATTATTATTATTATTATTATTATAAGTAGTAGTAGTAGTAATAATAGTAGTAGTAGTAGTAGTAGTAGTAGTAGTAGTAGTAGTAGTAGTAGTAGTAATATTATTGTTATTACTACTCTTGCTATTACAATAACTACTACTACTATTATTAATGCAACAACTATTATTACTGTTATTATTATTTTCACGATTTAATCACTCCACTCCACATGTTAACCTTTTCTTTCTCTCATCATTTATACAGTATCATAGGAACGTAAGAACTCAAACATGTCTCCCTACCTTACCTCACTCTCCACCCACCTCCACCACCGCAACGGCCAACACTACCAACGGTATCGATGCAGGGGCGGTGATGAGAGGGGAGGGTGAGGGTGTAGCGGTTGTCAATAACAGACGGAGTGGTGACGTTTTGGTACAATAATAATGACAAACTGTGTCCTTTTGTCTCGCTTGATTGAACACGGATAAACGTTATGAGGTCTTGCTGGTGGTGTGAGTGTAGGAGTCAGGGTGGTGGTAATGTGTGTGTGTGTGTGTGTGTGTGTGTGTGTGTGTGTGTGTGTGTGTGTGTGTTAATTGATACACTTAATGAGTTCATAAGTCTAAGTTCATAACCAATAAAAGTTAAGTTATACAAATGACATAACGAACTTGACAAAGTCCAAAGCAAAATATAAATAGGTATAGTATTACCACTACAACAACAAAGAGAAATACTATTACTACTACTACTACAGCTATTACTACTACTACTACTGCTACTACTGATAATAATAATAATAATAATAATAATAATAATAATAATAATAATAATAATAATAATAATAATAATAATAAATTAATAAATAAATAAATAAATAAAAATGATAATTATATTAACAATGCTAGGGTTAGGTGGTAGCAATTGCTTTTCTTCAAATTTTTCTCTTTTAAGTGGAAATTAAAATAAGCCGTAACATGAAATCAATAAAAGCTTAACGCGTAACAATATGCTGTACATGAACTTGAACTATTCCAACAGAGAGCGTCGGAGAGGATGTAACACAGGTGACGCAAGAGGCGGGTAGAAGTAAAGGGGAAAGATTTCATAAGCTGTGCCAGAAATGTTACTCTCAAGAGCTTCCCGGAAACGTATTCACAGCCTCTGCCAACACGAGACCGACTATTAACTCTCACACGTTTGCCGGAGTTGTTATTTACCTTCTCGTGTTGCTTGTCAAAGTTGATGGACTGGAACCTCAACTATCGTCCCATCCTTATAATAACCTCCCCACTTACATTAATCAACACTTTCCAATGATATTTTTTGACTAACTTGACAAACTGGAACCTCAACTATTGTCCCATGCTTATATAATCTCCCCACTTACATTAATCAACCCTTTCCAACTCTATCTTTTGACTAACTTGACGAACAGGAACTTTGAAGTGGTCGTAATATTATACCTACTCTTTACCTTTTAAAAAGACAGCAATGGAAAGAATAGGTGAAGGTACAGAGATAGAAAAGAGCGGGGGTGGCGATACATGGAGATAAAATATAATTGTTAACAGAATGGAATTTATGAATGGTTAGAAAAAGAATATTTACTCTTTTCTACAATAAATATACAAAATGAAAAGGGTTAAACTTGTAATAAATTATGTACGATTCAAATCCTTAAGCAAGATCAGTTTAAAATGAAAATTATGCGACGGATAATATTTTTTTTTTGTATCTTCAGAGTGTTATTTCATGTTTTCTGATGTTCTTTTTTATGTTTGTCTGTCTGTCTGTCAGCCCGTCTGTCTCTGTCTGTGTGTGTCTATCTCTGCATGATTGGCTGCCTGCTTATCTGCCCACTTGATTGACTCTTGGTTTTGCCCTCTGTCTGTGTTTGTGTCTGTTTGTCTGTCTTTCTCATTATTTGTTTCTCTGTGTCTGTCTGGTGTCTGTTTGTCTGCCTCTCAGAGTGTCTTTCTGTTTGCCTCTCTGCCTGCCTGTCTGTTCGTTTGTCCATATATAAGTTTGTCTGTCCGAACGATTTTTTAGCATGTCTTTTTTTTTTTTTTTTACAACAAAGGAGGCAGCTCAAGGGCAACAAAAAAAGAAAACAATAATAAAAAAAAAGCCCGCTACTCGCTGCTCCTAAAGTAAAGCAAAAGAGGTCTGTCCGAATTGATGTCTGTTCGTCTGTGTGTGTGTGTTCTAGCAATTGTAGGTGTGCATATGTGTCCTCTGTTCTGTGTGATTGCTATTGCCTTGGCGCCGATGGGTTTTCTTGATTAAAAAAAAAAAATATAGACGCTGCCTATAGCGTCGGTAGGCTTTCTTGAGGGGTCTCTTGGACGACCTCAGCGAATTATATTCATAGTGACTGCCGTGGTGTATGACTCTTGCTTGACCAATGCTGTCCCCCGGTGCTGCTCATGACCGAATTCGCTGAAGTGAGGGTTAATTGAAGATCTGGGCAGCATGTGGGTAGTCTCTCGCCATTCGGCAATGGTTGAATATTGCCAGCATGCATCGGTGGGACTCGAACCTAAGTGCCTGGGGCTCACCACGCCTGCACGCTGACCACTCGGCCACCGCCTGACCATTTGATCATGTCCTAGCCGCTGTTTCTCCGTGCGTATTTCTATTCCTGAATGGTTGTCTGTGTGTATGTACCCGTATCTGCGAAGCGATCAGACAGCACTCTTCGCAAGGCACTTCTCTTATCCGCGAGACCTGAGTCAACATGGTTAGCAAACACGAGCTAATAGAATTCCGTGTTTGTAGATCTCTTGCGTTACGTTAAGCGCGCCTTCGATGGGAGGGGAATGGAAAGGCATCAGACACTATTTTAAGTCTTGATATCCTCCAAATCATACAACTTGAGGTCCTTCCTATATACTTCCTCTCTCTCTCTCTCTCTCTCTCAATTTTTAGTCTTGAAATCTTCGAAATCATTCAACTTGAGGTCCTTCGTATACTCTCTCTCTCTCTCTCTCTCTCTCTCTCTCTCTCTCTCTCTCTCTCTCTCTCTCTCTCTCTCAGTAGCAGAAACTATAAATGAGGTTGGTCTAGTTTTCTCGGCAAGAAGCATCGCCTCAGGAGCAAACTAATCGAGTGCGGCGAAATATCCAGCTTTGCGAACACTCGGCATTGTACTCGGCGAGGCCTCAACCGTAATACAGGTACGAGAGATGAGACAACAATGGAGTGCGGTCAAGTGCTCGCCCTCAGCGGTATGATGATTGTTTTTCTTGGCTCAGTGATGGGTAGAACACACTTGTAAGCTTAATGAGATACAACGAACTCGTCAGAGAATTGCTGAAATGGAAAATCATATGAAGTTTTCGAGATTGAACTTTTTTTTTTTAAGGGAAGTCGCCGGAAATGGGATAGGCGATAATAAAAGGTGGAACAAGGAAAAGGAAAAAATATGAAGCAGGAAAAAGAGGAAAGAGAAAGGAGAGAAAGAGATAGTTTTTTTTGTGTGTGTGTATGTGTGTATCTATGTGTTGTCTTGGGTTTTGCATAAATCTGCATTAATCTACATTTATGTATTTATCTTCCGTCTATTGTGCTGTTTATCCTTCATTTAATCAATATCAATAGCTCATCCTCCCCTAAAGCGTTGTGCTCTTTAGATCGTTATCTCGCCGCTGTCCTGTATCTTTCTTCACACACAAAGACTCGTGGTGTGTGACGCCTCCTCAGCAAACATTATAACACAGCAAGCGTAATGGTACTCTGCTTTTCCTCAGTCAAAGGGTAAGACAAAGACGAACGGAAAATGTTTATAATTTGCTATTCCGACATAGAAAACATCTGCCAAAAATAAAGGCATATTGAATCCTCGTATACTGCCAATGTAAAGTTTTGATGCTGTAACTACAAGAAAGCATCTCTTATGTAAAAAATATCCATAAAAAAAGGAAAACTTCTACAAAGGATCCACTACAAAATCATCCTCCAAAAAACATCCGTTAGTCTCCTACAGAAAATCCTCTATTAAAACATCCCCAGCAAAATATCCCTTACAAAAATTTCATCTACAAAAAATCCCAAACCAAAATTCCTTAAAAAAACCCAATCCCCTACAAAAATACCCATTACAAAACCATGTCATTCCTTACCAAAACATCCCCGACAAATGCATCTCGCAAAAAAAAACACATCCCCTATAAATACACCCATTATAAAAAAAAAGTTATTCACAATATAAAAAAAAATCAAGGGTCCAGGCAACACTATAGAGAGTTAAAGCTTCGATAATTACGACTTTGTTGATAAGCTTTATTAACTAACTTCTGACTGGATATTTTTTTTTCCTCATAATTCGTATACCACACCAGCTTATAATAAAAAAAGTTTCCTCACCTCATCATTCGTGTCCTTTTAATGCATAATCAAACAGTTTCCATTGCCGATAAAAAAATATATCTCCCTAAAAAAGGTCAATAACTTAGACATGATTAAGGATTCGACCCTGTCAAGCTACATCCATATGCATTAGCCATAAACTTTTACTGGATCGAATACTGTGAAACTGTTTCCATTATTTCCTACAAAAAAATATATCTCCTTAAAAAAAGGTCAATAACTTCGAAATGATTAAGGATTCGACCCTATCAAGTTACATCCATAAACATTAGCCATAAACTTTTACTGGATCGAATACTGTGAAACTGTTTCCATTATTGCCTACAAAAAAATATATCTCCCTAAAAAAAGGTCAATGACTTCGAAACGATTAAGGGTTCGATCCTATCAAGTTACATCCATATACATTAGCCATAAGCTTTTACCGGATCAAATACTGTGAATGTACTCGTAATGTGGATTCAGCGCCATGCAAAGAGAGAATGAATGACTCCTATCAAACCAAACGTCCAGATTCTCGAACATGGTTACAACTTCTGCCATACGAATCTCACGGTTTAGCCATATGCTCTTCAGCTGAGTGGCCTTTCTCCTCCTCTCCTCGACGCTTAAGTCTGGTGCCACAATTATATCGATCTCGTCCACCATCCAAGTTTATGAAATTCGACGGAAAACGAAACCATAAAGGGAAAATTGCATAAATCCCAAACTATCATATATTTTATTATGCAAATGGCTGATGCACCAATTACACTAACGCGCAATGTGTGTGTAATTTTATGCGTGTTTATAAATTTCTGCAGGAACGAAATTGATGCGTTTTTGTTCTATGCGGCGCGGCAAAATGTAATAAACAACTTTCCCTTGTTTAATTATAACGGGCCGAGCAAAACTTTGAGCGGTGCATTATTTATCTGCATCACATACATACTAACTCACGGGCCCGGTGTGCGTGCGTGTGTGTGTGTGTGTGTGTGTGTGTGTGTGTGTGTGTGTGTGTGTGTGTGTGTGTGTGTGTGTGGGAGGGGGGGGTGCAAGATAAATGAAAGAGGAAAGGAAAGGATCGTGAGAGAAAAGTTTAAAGAGGAAGGGAAGCACATAATGGAAAATACAAACGAATATAAAAGAGAGGAGACAACGGGAATGGAAGCAAGGGGAAAGTAAGTGCACATAGATCAAACACAGGAAAAAAAATGATAAAGGGAAGCCAAGGGATAATTAAGCATTCGGAAAAGAGAAGAGACGGAAGGGAAGGAAAATGAGGAAAAGATATAACTGAAGAGGTTAAAAGACTATAGAAAAAAGAAAGAAAAGAAAAAAGAAAAATGTAATATAAAAAAGAAATAGAAAGAGAAAAAAAAAGTATTAAGGAAACAGGTGAAGGCCAAGGGAACTCACGGGAAATATCATAATCTTGAGAAACTGAAAATATGTGGGGTATTAATAGCGATGATAAGACACAAGCGATACGAAAAGCAAGGAAGGCGAGAGACAGGAAGGCAAAGGAGCAGGGAAGGAAAGAGAAGCGAGGAAGCCGATGGGAAAGCTAACCGTGAAGGGTGAAATAAAATAAAATTGACGATGGAAAAGATTGCCGAGGGAAAACGTCACAAACTTTCCTTGCGCACCTGATCGGCCGTGACACAGAGCAAGAAGCAATAACATTCGCCCCTGTCACGCACCACCCCTGCCCTGCCCTGCCACACCTCCTCCTGCCACCCTGTCCCTTCCCTGTATGTAGCTCACGTTCACTGCTGCCTCCCTTCCCTTGCTCTGTCATGTTCCCTGCTGCCTCACGCCTTCTCCCTACCACTGACTATTCCCTCCCTCCCTCGGCCCCTTCCTCCCTTCCTCCCGCCATCTCCTGTCACGCCTTTCGCCTCCTCATACATCACAGAAGCCTTGCCTGCAGTTGCTTCCCCTGCACAACCTCTGCCTCGTCCCTGCCTCACAGTCTGACTAAAACCTTGCTCTGTGTGTTGCCTGACCATTACGCATATCAATTTTCTTCACCCACTCTGTATCTCTCTCTCTCTCTCTCTCTCTCTCTCTCTCTCTCTCTCTCTCTCTCTCTCTCTCTCTCTCTCTCTCTCTCTCTCTCTCTCTCTCTTTCTCTTTCTCTCCTGTTTCCTTTCGTTTTATCTCTTCTTTCCTTTCTTCCTCTCTCCCTTAATCCGTCTCTCTCTCTCTCTCTCTCTCTCTCACTACTGGTAACAAGGAGGAACAGCGTCTCGTCGACCAATAAAGTCTCCGCGAAAAAGTAAAGTCTTATCACACGCTCTTTATGAAGTTGTATCTCCCACTCCGCCGACGGTGATGGGATGCCTCCTCCTCCTCCTCTACCCCCTCACCCCCTCTCCCTTCCCTTCCACACACGTAAAGGATATCATTCACTGAGGAAACCACTAATAAATAACGCTCCTTGTAAAAATAAAGATTAAGAAGAAGTATTTTTTTTCATCCTTTTCCCGCGCGCCATCCGTTGCCTTTTGGTTTTAGTTATTAAGGATTTTTGTGTATTTTTTTTTATATATATACTTTTTATACTGCCATTCCATTCACGGTCGCTCTGTCGTAATCGCTCTATTTTTGCTTCTAATTCTTTAAGAGTGTGTGTGTGTGTGTGTGTGTGTGTGTGCAAAGTCGGTGTGTTGGCGGTGGCGGCGAACGGGCGTGATGAAAGGAAGGGAAAGAAACGAGAATAAATAAGGACGAGGGAGGGATGGATGACGATGAATGAAAATGAAAAGCAAAAGAGGAGAGGAATTGAAGAAAGGCGGAGGAATGACAATAAAGGGGGAATGGAATGGGAACGCGGGAAGGAATGAAAATAAAAAAAAGGGGAGGAAGGGAGGAAGGGAGGTTCATGGAGCAAAACGTGAGCTGGAAAAAAATATAAGAAGAAAAGGATGCACGTGAATGTATGATTATTGAAAAAGGTGCGGACTCGGCGCAGGAAGGCGGAAGAAGAGGCTGATGGTAAGGGAGGAGGAAAGAGAGGAAGGGAAAAAGGAAAAAAAAAGTTGGAAAGAGAGAAGGAAATAAAAAAGAAAGAAAGAAAGAAAGACAGAAGAGGCTGATGTTAAGGGAAGAGGAGAGAGAGGAAGGGAAAAGAAAAAAAGAAAGAAAGAAGGAAAGAAAGACAGAAAAAGAAGAAAACAGAAAAAAAGCATAAAGAAAGGAACAGAAAATGAAAAAAAGACAAAGAAAAGAAAAACGGAGGGAAAATATTACGAAGGAAAGAACGAAGAAAATAATGAAAAAAAGGAAGGAAGGAAAGAAAAATGAAAAGATATAAAGAAATAAAGAAGAAAGAAAGAAAGAAGGTAAGAACGAAAGAAAGGCAAAAGAGAATAATAAAAAAAAATGTAAGAAACAGGAAAAGAAAACCGAAAAAGAAAAACCGAAAAAAAGATAGAAAGAAAGGAAGACAGAAAGGAAGGAAGAAAGTACGAAAGAAAGGAAGGAAAGAAAAAAAAACCACCCATTAGTGAGAAAAGAGGGAACGGTAAAATACGAAAGAGATAAGGAAGGATAAAAGAAAGGAAAGGAAAAGAAGAGCAGGGGAGAAGGAGAAATAAGCAGGAAAATGAACAGGAAAAATAAGCTCGTGAGGGGAAAGAAAGGTAACACAGAAACGAAGGAAAGAGGGAGAGGATGAATGATTGAAAGGGAGACCTGAAGAACGCGAGGCAACTATCTTTTGAGCAGTTCCAAGTCGCTGCTAACAAGTGGCCGCAGCACAATATACCTTACCTGCCCTACATACCTGTATAGAAATCGTTATAAAAGGATCTAAATATCAAAGTATACCTCTTCACATTTGTAAACATACACCTCGCTTTCACGTCCACATGCTGTCATCATTATACAAACCTCTCTCCAGTTCCTTAGGCTTCAGCTTTAAAGTGGTGCAATTCACGATAGAAGAGACTTTATCATATTTCTGGGCCTCGCTGTAGCAATTTCAAAAAACGTATTACTGCTGGCCAAAAAAAAAAAAGATCTGAGAGAAACGAGGCAAAGAAGGAAGGTGGAAAAAGAGAAGACAAGCGTGCAAAGGTCCGGACGGAACAAAGGAAGGGAAGAGAAAGAAAACAACGAGAAAAGAAATGCAAAAAAAAAAATGAGTGAGGAGAGGAAGGAAAAAAATACAACATGAAGCAAGGAAAGCCGGAATGAAGGGAAGAAATGAAGCTAAGTGAAGCGTTCAAGTGGGCCCTGACAACGAATGGATGGGGGGGGGGGGTATGAAGGGACGGGGTATGGAATAGGGGAGAAGAAAGAAGGAGAGGTGGGGACGAAGGGAAAGGAAAGGAGATCGAGCTGGAAAAAGGAGAATACGAAGGGAAAGAGAAAACGGAGAAGGAAGTGTTTAAGGAGAGAGGAAGAGAAGGATTTGAGATGAAGAGAGAGATAAAGAAGACGGGGAAGAAGACTAACGGAGATAACGGGAAAGGGAAGGAGGAATGGGAAGATGAAAGAAGGACGATGGGAAGGAAATGGAGAGAGGAAAAAAAGGAAAATGGGTAAGAGAAGCGGAAAGGGAAAGGAATAGGAAGTAAAAAGGGGAAAATAAGGGGGATGGGAATGCAAAAGAGAGGAAGAAGAAGGATGAGGCAAAAGGGATGGGGAGGAGAATGGGCAGGGAAAGAAGAAGAGGGAGGTGAAGAGAGGGGGGGGGGGGGGAGGACCGTAATAGAGCAACGGGAAAATGGAATGGAAAGGGGAAGAAGACGGAGAAGGGGAAGAGGACTTAGACGGGAAAAGAAAACGTAAGGAGGAAATGAGGAAAGGAAGAGGAAAAGGAGAGGAAAGGACATTGATTTTACGAGGAGGAAATTTAGGCAGGAAAATTTTGCGTGTATTCATATTTTCTTTTCTCCTTTTTTTATTTTTTTTTACTATCAGTTCCCGGGTGTTTGCATAGATAAGCCTTGTGACCGATGGGATGGTGACGCCTCAAGTGACAGTGACTTTGTGGTGAGAGTGAGCGATGGTGGTGGTGGTGGTGGTAGAGAAGGATGAGCTAGTGAAGTGATAGTGTGAGAAGGGTAGTGTGGTGAAGAGGAGAGAGGTGGTGATAGTGACGAGGTGGTGGTAGTGGTGAAAGTGAAGAAGATCAGATAGAAAGAGCATTGATGGTGAATGACGGTGACGATGGTGATGAAGGCAAGTGATAGGGATGGGGTGGGTTCAGGTTCGTGCGAGGAAGTTTATCATAAGCTGCGTCTTTCACTATTCTTAAATCATTGTGTATCTCTGCGTATGCGTCTTGCAAGTGCTATAAAGAAGGTTAGTGAATGTTTGGTGGGTGTGGCGGCTGTGTTTATGGCGATTCTAGAAGTGGTGGGAAACGTATGATAATGATGTTTGCCTCTAAATAACTTATAAATGCATGAGTGAAAGAAGAAGGGGTGGTGATGGGAACATATGCTAGTACCTGACGTATGATGGTTGTAGTGTAGAGTGGAGTGGGGTTAGTGCTGGAGATGGTGAAGGTCCGAAAGAAATGAGAATGTGAGTTTAAAGCAGTGACTGGTGGCAGTGACGGTATATCTTATAAATGCATGAGTGTAAAAAGAAGGGGTGGTGATGGGAACATATGCTAGTACCTGACGTATAAGGGTTATAGTGTAGAGTGGAGTGGAGTGGGGTTAGTGCTGGAGATGGTGAAGGTCCGAAAGAAATGAGAATGTGAGTTTAAAGCAGTGACTGGTGGCGGTGACGGTAAAGTATGAAGTGGATGGAAAGCACAATGGATGGGTAGAGAAATGGTGACATGGACTGCTTTTTTTTTTTTTTACAGTAAAGAAGACAGCACAAGGACACAAAAAAAAGGTAACAATAAATAAAGCCCGCTACTCGCTGCTCCTGTAAAGAATCCGAAGAGGTGGCCGAAGGAGCAATCAATTACGGTTATGATTTCAAAATTAAAGGTGCAAATAACAAAAGTGAAGTCTTGCTTATTCCCAGCTGCCATATACACCTTATTTTTTTTCTGGTTGAGCTCAGTAAAAGGGTTTAGTCTTACAAAACATTGAAGTCTCAATACAATATTTTTTCTAAACTTCATTTCGTCTTGTTACTTAATGTTAAGACTCCCGCCCTGAACATCAACATTTTTCAAGTTTTATATATTTTCTACCATTTTTCTCGACGTTCAGTATGAGATTTCTAAACCGCATAAACCATTAAACTTTGAGAGTACTTTTCTACCAACTACTCTCCTCGCCGCCGCTCCTCGCTTTACAGCCCTGCAGCCTCCGCGCCTCCCACCCGCCATAGAGCCGAGCCAAGCGAGCGTCCTCGTCGCAAAAGACTCTTACGACACCTCGGGTCTCCAAGATAAACGAAATTCGTGTTATTTTTCCCATGACACCGCCCTCGTCTTGGTTCTACTGCCTTTATCGCACGCCGCACAAAGACGTACATTTCCGCCGGAGTGCCATTTCTCCTCGAGGCGGTGGCGGAGTGGTGAACGTTTTATATCCCTTACATCTCCTAGCCAATATTTGTAGTTAGTCAGACTTTTCAATAAAGAATCGAGTTCGATAACGAATTCATGAAATTCTATGAAATATTACGAGTTATGGGATCGAAAGATACATGTCGAGGAGCTTTCAAATAAATATAAACATCTAGCATATTTTTGTCATCATCGAGGATGGGATCCGCTCCCTAAATCACTAAAACAATATTGCTAACTTGAGAAAAATTTCAAGTATACTCTGTACCTAAACGTCTCACAACGGAGATGGAACACTGCATAAAAATATTGCAACTCACACTGATAACTTTGCTCATTTAATAAATTAAGGCATCGACATGTTTGTACCTATATTGCCTCTGACTTTTAACACGCACGTAACATGTTCTTCCGCCATGCTCACACCTCTACTCTACCATAAAACTAACACAACATTCTTCCCCTCTCACAGGTGCGGCGGCAGCAGTTCGCACGTCCACTGCCCCGGCCGGCCCCGTGCTGGTGGAGCCGCCCCCCAGCGTGGTGACCTTCACTAACAGCTCCGGGGCCGTGGTGGCGTGCCTGGCCCGCGGTGACCCTTCCCCCCAGGTGGCTTGGCTCAACTTGGACCACTCGCCCGTAACGAACATTCCCAGCGTGAGGGAGGTGAGTGCTGAGTGGCAGGTAACGAAGGGTGAAGCAACGCTGCATAGAGACGCAGATAGACAGCCACACAGATTGGAAAACAAACTGACACAAACACACACACGCGCGCGACCCCCCCTCCCACACTTTTTAAACATTTACTAACCTATATTCACGCTCTGCCTGGCGCTTCTCTACAGTATCCTATCAACCCTTCACCAACAACCATCATTCTAATCTTCCATCTCTCCCTATGCCTCCCTTTTGCTGACATCTACCTTCTTAGAACTCCAACGGCTCCTTCCCTCTCCTTTCATCCACGCCTTGTGCCTCCCTTCCACAGGTCCTGAGCAACGGGTCCCTGGTGGTGTGGCCCTTCAGCGGCACAGACTACCGCCAGGATGTCCACGCCGCTGTCTACCAGTGCCGCGCCTCCAACCCCGCTGGCGTGGTGCTGGCGCCTCCCACCACGCTTCGGGCCGGTAAGTGATGTATAGGTGCAACCGCGAACTGTCTTGATGAGGGACTGGGTTACGTTAAGCAGGTGAGTGTGGTGGCCCGCTGAGGCGACGATGGTGGTACACAGATGCGATTGGGGGGGTGGGGTTCACTTTCATGGCTTGGTTCGAAATGTTAATGATAGACAGTCCTCTTTTTTGTCTAATCACTTCGTTGCTCTGTTTCCATCTGTGTCGCTGGTTGTGCCTATTCCTCTGTTTCAGTTTGGATATATCAATTCGTAAGTCGGTTTGTCTTTCCTCTGTCGAAGTCTGTTGGTCTGCCTTTCCCTCGGTCTTTTTGTGTCTGCCCCTCTCTCTCTCTCTCTCTCTCTCTCTCCTTCTGAATATTATGTCTACACCGCCTCCCGTCTCGCCGGCTGTAGCAGTACCAAAGCATCGCCTCGGGAATGCCAACACTTTCCCTTCCCTTCCCCGCCACACGCAGCTCGCCCATCCGTCACACGGCGGACATAAGCATTGTTCGGCTATCCCTCTCCAGCACACCTCAGGCAACTTTCATCTGTCTTCCAAGCAGCGTTAGATCGAACCCTTCCTCCTTCTCTCCTGTCCTCCTCCCTCTATCCTCCATCCCTCCTCCATTTGTCTCCACGTCGGATATTCACTGATTGTCTTGCGAGAAGTTTGATAGTTTTCTTCTTCTTTCTCGTGCCA
Organism: Eriocheir sinensis; assembly: GCF_024679095.1. Classification (NCBI taxonomy): domain Eukaryota; kingdom Metazoa; phylum Arthropoda; class Malacostraca; order Decapoda; family Varunidae; genus Eriocheir; species Eriocheir sinensis. Next base: position 106,683 of record NW_026112228.1, read on the forward strand.
TGATTGGAGAAAAAATTCTTGTGAAATGTTGGGCTGGAAAACCCAGGAAATTACAAACCAAATGCAAAAATACTTCTGTGTAGTTTGTTCTGTGTTTACAGTTGTAATGAAATCTGTGCCTCGTCGGCATAACTAAAGATGCAGTGCTGGGCCTCAGTTAGGACTGTGTTGTTATCATAGTTAAGACGGTGTTGTGTGTGTGTGGGAGGGGGAGGGGGTTAGTTCACCATTGGATTACTCGCATATGGCGGTGCCAGACCCGGGGAAGGAAGCACAACATCCGATTGATACCCAGAAAATACACACTGCTGAGGAGGCAGGGCTTAAGGCGTAATCTGACTGCCCATTCGTCTTCACTCCGCCCGGGAATCGTACCCTCGACTTTTCGTTTAAGAGTCCAGCGTACTAACGGCAGTGTTGTATATTTTTACGTTCAGCCTATGGCACCGGTAGGCTGACTTGGTGGGGCCTGCCGCTCGGCCCCAGCCCGTAATGGCGCAGGCATGCGCTTAATAGAAACAGGATGCAGCCACTCGGAGCTTATCTTTGATTCTTTTCCACTCAGCGACCACCTCCCTGTGTGTGTGTGTGTGTAACTATGTGTGTGTGTGTGTGTGTGTGTGTGTGTGTGTGTGTGTGTGTGTGTGTGTGTGTGCCTACTTAAGTGCGTCACGAAATGATTGCACAGGAATGGAAAGAGGCAGCCGATGCTTCGTCTCAAGATTGCTCGAGTTAATTACGACAATTTGAGCGATGGTACGTATTAAGTTGCATTAATTATCCCTAATCGCTAAATTACAAGCATAAGTTTGATGGAAAACTGATGGAAATGGTTTCCCTAATTTCTTAAAAAATTGGAGCAACCATCAGAATTTAAAACGGGTCATCCTGTAGCTCGCGACACACACACACACACACACACACACACACACACACACACACACACACACACACACACACACACACACACACAGATACACATACAGCCCCCCCCCCACACACACACACACACACATACATACACATACATAAATACATGCATACATACATACATATATGAATACATATCTATACATATCTATACATATCTAAATATAGCTCTATCTATCTATCTATCTATTTATCTATCTATCTATCTATCTATCTGTCTATCTCTCTCTCTCTCTCTCTCTCTCTCTCTCTCTCTCTATATATATATATATATACACACAGTATATGCTGTTGCCTACTCGGCATTTACCCACACTTTTCGACATACGACCCTCACAACAGCAATTTATATAACTTAGTCTTGGATGCTACATAACGCTTCACCTCTGCGTTGCTGTTATTTCTGAATGGGCAAAATCAACTTGGTTTCTTTCACTGCTGCAAAAAGTCAGTTTTTCCATATGACTACACGACACATCAGCCAAACATTTGTCATTTATTCAAGATCAACTAGTAGGTTAACACAGGTGGACAATGTCTACTTTTATATTTCGGGTAGTTGATCTTTGCGAGATATTTATTCTAATGAAAATAATAATAGTGCGGAAAACTTACCCTCGCCGGACTTCCTGACGCAAACGTGAATTTCAGTTTCCACATTTCCCCAAGTAAAAGAAACTGGGCCTGACTTTTAATAGAATTACAAAGTCGCGGCCAGGAATTCGTCAGCGCCGCTCACAAGTTATAAGCCAATTTCTTCTCAGATCCCGCGGCTCTTACTCACCGCGGCACGTGATCGCCGCCCGCCAAGAGAGAAGGCGGAGGCCGGGGCCATTTGGCGGGCGGGAGGAAGCTTTGTCTCAGTCGCACCGGGAAGGACGGGAGGGCAGAGACGCGTGGGTAATGGCAAAGAAAGGTGGGGAGGGGAAGGAGTCGGTGCGGCAAGGCAGGAAAGTGTGGTAGGGATGGGAAGGGTGAGAAAAGACAGGGAGGGAAGTTGAAACAAAATCGCAAAGGAACTCAAAAGGCGGTGAGGGGGAGGAGAGTTAGAAGAGGAGGGGAAAACTGGGCCAAAGAAGGGGAGTGAGAAATGGGTTAAAAAAAGGGGGAAAAAGAAGCAGAAAAGGGTGAGCGAGGAAGGGTGAGGAGGTGGGTAGTGAAGGAGGCAAAGTGGCAGGGGGATAAAACAGAAGATCAACATTGAGGGAACAAACTAGTAAATGAAAAGCAGCTGAATGGACTGGATGTTAAAGATGACTGAGGAAGAAGAAGAGGAGGAGGGGGAGAAGGAAACGTATGAGTATGAGAAGGGAAAGAAGAAGAAAGAAAAGAAGGAGGAGGCGGAGGAAGAGGAGGAGGAGGAGGAGGTGAAGGATAAAGAGAAAGATAAGCAGGACGATAAATGGTAGATAGAAAGGGAGGGTGAGGATGAAGATATGATGATGTTGAGGAGAAGGAAGAGCCACCATTATGAAGAGAAGAAACTAGTCAAAATATGTGGCTAGTTTGATGCGAGACGGATAGAAAAAAAGATCTAATTGTGGGTTAGGAGTAAATGGGAAGGATAAAGAAGAGCACTGAGAGAGGGAGCGACCACGAAAGGGTTAAAGCGAGTGACTGATCAGAGTGCAGTGACTAATGAAGAGAAAGGCCGCGAGAAAATGGAAAAGAAATGGAGGATGAAAGTGAAAAATAATATTAGGTGAAGGAGGGAAAAATAAAATCAGTGAGGGACATGTGTGGTGTGGAAAAGAAACTGAAGGGATATTGGCAATGGAAGGGAAAGAATTGTGTATGAAATGATAAAAGAAGCAAGGAAACAGAAAAATAGGGATAGAATGAAGAAATAAGGACAAAAGAAAAAAAATGAGGGACGTGGGAAGGGGTAAAAAAGAGAATAGGAAGGGAATACAAAACAAGAATAAGAAGAAAAGACATAAAAGGGAGAGAGAGAAATGCGAGAAAAGACAAAGAAAGAAACACTGCCAAAAAGAGAAGAGAAGAAAGAATTGACCAAAAGTTGAAACAGAAAAAGAGTGAACGATAAAAGAGTTGATTAAGAATGAATGGAGGGGAAGGTCGGAAGAAGAGAAACAAAGGAAAGACGAACTAAAAGAGGAAATGCAATGGAAGGATACAAAAAGGAAATGCGGGTGTAGTTAACAGAGTATAGAAAAAGCTCAAGCGGACAAAAAAAGAATGAAGAAGAAAAAAGAAGACAAATAGTGAGGGTATACAAAAAAAATATAATACATAGGCGTGAGGACAAGGAAGAGGAAAAACGAAAAGAATAAAATGAAAGTCTAGGGCAAGGGGGAAGAATGGGCGACAAGGAGACAGGGAAGGGAAAAAGAATTGGGAGTGAAAGACAAGAAAACGTGAAAATGAATTAAAAGTGAGGGGGACAGGGAAGAGTGAAGGTGTAAGGGTAAAACTAAAGGCTGAGGGGACCGGGAAAAAGGGAAAATGATGGTAAGTGTTGACGCCCAGCAGAGAGAGTGTGAGAGAAAAGAAAGAACGATGGGGGCGTCAAGCAGGAAACGAAAAGAAATTGACGAAAAAGAGAGGAAAAGGATTAGAAAAAGAGACAAGGGATAGAAAAAGAATGAAAGGCGGAGACAGGAAGGAGAGAAGAGAAAGAAGAATGAGGAAGCCAAGTAGAAAACGAAAATAGATTTGATAAAACGACAAGAAAACTGATAAAAAAGAAAAGGAAAAGGATTGGAAAAAGAGACAAGGGAGAGAAAAAGAATGAAAGGCGGAGACAGGAAGGAGAGAAGAGAAAGAAGAATGAGGACGCCAAGTAGAAAACGAAAATAAATTTGATAAACCGAAAAGAAAACTGATAAAAAAGAAAAGGAAAAGGACTGGAAAAAGAGACAAGGGAGAGAAAAAGAATGAAAGGCGGAGACAGGAAGGAGAGAAGAGAAAGAAGAACGAGGACGCCAAGTAGAAAACGAAAATAAATTTGATAAAACGACAAGAAAACTGATAAAAAAGAAAAGGAAAAGGATTGGAAAAAGAGACAAGGAATAGAAAAAGAATGAGAGGTGGAGACAGGAAGGAGAGAAGAGAAAGAAGAATGAGGAAGCCAAGTAGAAAGGGAAAATAAAATTGATATAACGAAAAGAGAATTGATAGAAAAGAAAAGGAAAAGGATTGGAAAAAGAGACAAGGGATAGAAAAAGAATGAAAGGTGGAGACAGGAAGGAGGGAGGAGAAAGAAGAATGAGGAGGCCAAGCAATAAACGAAAGGAAAAAGGAGGGAAAAAAGGAATGAAAAAGAAGAGGAAACCAGGAGAGAGAAAAATGAAAGAAAAATTCCGAACCCAAGCAAAAAAATGGAAAAAATAGTAAAAAGGGAAGAAAAAAAGAATGAAAAAAAGGAACATGGAAAAAAAATGAAGGAGAGAGCTAATAAAAGAAGAAAAAGAAATAGTAATAACAATGAAGCCAACCACAAAACGAAAAGAAAATTGGTGAAAAAGGAAGAAAATCAATGAAAAAAAAAGATACAAAGGAGACACAAAAAGAATGATGGAGTGAGACAGGAGAGAGAGGAAAAAGAAAGAAAAATAAAAGACCAGAGGAAAAATATAAAAGAAAATTGATAAAGAGGAAGGAAGAAGAATGGAACAAGAGAGACAAGGGACACAAAAAGAATGAGAGAGAGAGAGAGAGAGAGAGAGAGAGAGAGAGAGAGAGAGAGAGAGAGAGAGAGAGAGAGAGAGAGAGAGAGAGAGAGAGAGAGAGAGAGAGAGAGAGAGAGAGAGAGAGAGAGAGAGAGAGAGAGAGAGAGAGAGAAAGAGAGAGAGAGAGGAGAGGAGAGAAAAAAAATTAAAATATAAGTAAAAAAAAAATAATAGATATAAAATAGATAAAAAAAGAGCAAATGAGGGAGGGAAAAAAGAAGAAAAGAAAAAAAGAATAACGGAACCACGCTAAGAAAAAAAATTAAAAGAAAGAAAAAAGACGAAGCAGAATATAAAAAATAAAATAATATGAATGAAGAAGAGAAAGAAGAATGAGAAACAAAATGAGATATTAGAAAAAAATATGAAACGAAAATTGGCAAAACAGGAAGGAAAAGAATGAAAAAAAGAGAAGCAAAAAAGAATGAGTGAGAGCCAGGAAAAAGGAAAAAGAAAAACAAAATAAAGGAAGCAAACAGAAAATGAGTAGAAAATTAGTAAACAGGGAGGAAAGAGTGGAAATAGAGAGAAAGGGGATAGAAAAGGAATGAGTGAAGGGGCCAGAAAAGAAAAAAAAAAGAAATAATAATAAAGAAGCCAACCCAAAAAATAGGAAAACTGACGAAAGGGGAAGAAAGGAAAATGAGAAAGAAACCGAAATTGATTAAAAGGAAGGATTGGAAAAAGGAGACACATGGGATACAAAAAGAATCAGGAAAAGAAGGAAGAGAAATAATAATGAAAAAAAAGGAACCAAGCAAAGAAGGAAAAGGAAAATAACGAAAGGGGAAGGAAGGAGAATAGAAAAATAAAACATGGGATAACAAAAGAAAGAACAAAAGAAAGCCAGGAGAGAGAAAATAAATAAATAATAGCAATAAAAGGGTATTGAAGTAGAAAAAAACGAAAAGAAAATTGGTCAAAACAGAATGAAAAAAAAAGAAAAAAAAATAGAGGATATGAAAAGAATTAGAAAAGAATGACAGGAAAGAGGAAGAGAAAGAAAAATAAGGAAACCAAAACAAAACAAAAAAGAAAATAGCCAAAAAAAAAGAAAAAAAAAGAAAAAAAAGGGACACTAGGGGTACAAAAGACACGAGTGAGGGAACCACGAAAGAGGAACGAAAGAGAGAGAAGAATGAACCCTCCTGAAGGCTGGCCACTCTGCCGCGCCTTTACGCTGTGGTGGACACGCTGCCGCCGAGGGAAAAGTGTAAGCGACAAGCTGGAATTTAATGCTTCTACGTAATACCTAAGGCAACAAAATCCATATTCCCCGTCGCCTCAAGAGAAGAGAGAAGGGAAAGGAGGAATGGGAACGAAGGACCGGGAGAAGGAAGGAACGAAGGCAGGGAAAGGAGGAGGAAAGGAGGGAGAGAAGCGCAGGAAGGAAAGGAAGGGAAAGGAAGGGAAGGGAAAGGGAAGACAGGGAAAGTAGGAGTGAAAATGGACAGAGAGAAGGAAGGAAGGAAGGACAGGGAGGAAAGGAAGGGAAACGGAAGTCAAGGAAAGGGGGGATGAGCGAGTTTTTGAGGGCTGGTAAAAAGTAAAGGGAGGAGAAGAAGTGGATAAAAAAGACTTAGAGTGGAAAGGAAAGGAAGGGTGGGGAAGGGAGGATGGAAGATAGATTTAGTGGAGGAGGAGAGGGTATGACAAAAAGGGGAGAGAAAAGAGGAGACGGCAGAGAAGGAGGAGGAGGAAGAGGAGAAGGAGGAAACTGACGACGATGAGGATGAGGAGGAAGAAAAACAGAAGAAAGAAGGAGAATTTGGTGATCTTTCCTCCTTTTCTTTTCCGGCATGTGTGTTTGTGTGTGTGTGTGTGTGTGTGTGTGTGTGTGTGTGTGTGTGTGTGTGTGTGTGTGTGTGTGTGTGTGTGTGTGTGTGTGTGTGTGTGTGTGTGTGTGTGTGTGTGTGTTCGCAGGCGCTCTTGGCAATACTCACTAACCTCTATTTTCTCTCTTTTCTCGTCTTTCCTCGCGAGCAGCGGTAACGCAATACGATGATGACTTTTAAGACTTCCATTGCCTTGAGGAGACGTGGAGGAGGTGGTGGTGGTAGTGGTGGTGGTGGTACTGGTAATGGTGGTGGTGGTGTTGATGGCAGCCTCTTAGCAGCTAACACAACAGCATTTTCACTTTGTATTAGTTTCCCACCCAATTTATTTCCCCCCACCACCTCATCCCTCCTCTCTGCCTCTTTCCCTTCTCCTTCCCCACACCCCGTTTTCTATCACCGCCATCGCCGCTCCAGGTACGTACAACTATCCCGTGGCTTTCAACCATTTAGAGTTTGCTTATTAGATTTCTTTCCCTATCTCCGCCTTTGACGTTGTTACACCCGCGGCGGGACAACTGAATATTAACTTGAACTCCCGAAATCTCACAAAACCCGAGAGGAAAAGGAACATATTGACCTTACTTCTTTGCCAGAGGAGACGCAAATAAGACAAATGGCGTGCAAGATGAGGGTTGACGATATGAAAAAGTAGGAGGAGCAGGAGAGGCTAGATGAGGAGAAAGACGAGGAAGAAAGAGAGTAGTAGGAGGCGAGGAAGACGAGAAAGAGACGAATTTGTAATATGAGGGGGACTAAGAAAGAAGAGGAATGTGGTTAAAAATAAGACTGGTATCGGGGAACATAATAAGAAAGCAATATACGCAAGGGAAATATAGTGCACAAGAAGAGATATGCTTATTAGTTCGAGCATGACGTTTCATTCTGCCCGAGATGAGTTCCTGTTTTTAGGATTCAGCAGACTAATTAAAAGAACGGATCCGAGTTACAACGTCCAATTAGATATAGTTTCCAATTATACTTTATTCCATAATAGTTCACTAGATAACTGACCGAGGATTCGTGTGCCTCGCCCGCCATTATAGCTCGCGAACCATTCACCCTGATCAAGTATTGGTTCATAGCTAGTAGAATTTAGAACTCGAAAAGGACACGAGGACGACATGATTTTCCTGCCTTCTTGTATCCTTACTATTGTTAATGCAATCGATTTTTACATCCATTGTTACTGACTCCACCGCACCACCGTCGTCCGGAGCCACGGTGGTCCAGTGCAAGTGTTTGGGAGTACTGGTTGTGCTTTCCATTAAACCCTAACATGCACTGGTCACTTTAGGTTTGAGTGATTTACCACGTGAAATTTTTATAGACTGCACTTTCTTCTTCCCCAACAAACCAAAATGACACCTAATCGTCGTAGGTATGTTTATGTTGCAGTTTTGTGACATTCACCTTTCGAAACATCTCGGCTCGAATACACAACCACTTGTTAAGACGGCTATAAATTAAACACAGATTACAATGTATGCTCAAGAAAGGATAAAGAAGTAGTTTTTATCACTACATCATACATCTGCGATACTAAGCAGTCAATAGTCCACCACCGAAAAGAAGATAATTACGAATCGAAATTGACTTCTGATGAAATGACGCTACGTAAAATGCAATTCCAATTTATTGATGACCTCCAATACCCGCGCGTGAGAGGTAAAAACTCATTAATATGTTCTATTTTGTTAGACTTTCGACTAACAAGTGCCTGCAATTAGTTCGTATTAGGGCAAAAAACAGGCGAGTTATCATCGACGGCACTGACCTCTTTGAAAGTTTTCTGGGTGGCCGTGGGTGGCGCGGCCTATATATGGAAATGGTTGGTGTCTTGCTCTAATAATAATTACTTGTAAACTTATTTATCACAATGTAATGATGAATGTATACATAATCAAGACCAACTTATATACCCGACCAAATAAAATATGATAAGGTCAAAGAAACTTAATACAAAACTATTAAACGAACACACAATAGAAAATCAGAAAAAAATGGAAAATAAACAAAAAAATATACGAATTAAAATCAAGGCTACTTCTATATCGGTAGGAATTTTTGCATTGACAGCAGCAGCAGACACAGCCGTTCCGTGATACAATGCAATTAATGGATCGCGTTAATTGCAGCTAAATATATCCCCGTGAAGGACGAGAGTTGATTACAAGTGCCATTAAATATGTGTCACGCTACAATCCATTTCGGCCGCTTTTCAGGGGTGGGTGGGGGGGGGGACAATTTTATAATCGGCCGCGGGGGAGACTATTATACTTTTCTAATTTGAACACGATATTACCTAGATGACGGAACTGGTGAAGTGTAGAGGAGAGGGTACGGGAGAGGATGAATAAAGATGACAGCAGGAAAGCGGACGGCGAGGCGAGAGAAGCGATGGAGAAAGGAAAAAAGGAGAGGAGGAATAAGGATGTAATCTAATCAGCAATGTTACGGTAGATCATTTGTAGAGGAGCGGGGGAAGCGAGAGGATAAATAAAGATGGGCGGCAGAAAAATGGACGACGAGGCGAGAGAAGCAATAGATCAGGGAAAAAAGGAGAGGAGAAATGAAGATGAAAGTGTGAGGAGGTGGAGGAAGGATGAAGGAGAAGAAATAAAGTAGAAGCGACTGGATAATAATTGAGGATGAGTGTGGGAAATGAGGAAAGTGGAATAACAATGGGGCGTCATAAGCATTAAAGGAGGGAGAATGGAGTGATAGTAGAACATGAGAATAGAGGAGAAACGACGAATGAACGATCGACGATGAGAGAAAATAAAAGACAGATATAAGAAAGAGGGATAACATGGAGGGAGGTGAGCCGGAACAAAAATAAAGATAAAGTGAAAAAGAACGAGACATGATGAAATGAAGGTAAGAAGATTAGGAATAGCAGGTATGCACTAATTAGGAAAAGAAGAAAAACAGAGATAGACGGCACACGTACAGACATAAAAAAAAAAAACAGACAGACATCCAGCGGGTTAGTTAGCCATTCATTCCGGTGTTCATTTGGTCGTGTAGGTATTTATTAATGAAATTCCCATATGAGTTAATAAACACTTTGAGCAACATGTTATAAAGGAAAAAAAATATAGTAGTTTAGAACCGGCAGCGCAACCCTCACCCACTCCACTATGCAGAACACGCTGCGATAGACTATGCAAAAAGTATTTAACGTTATGAATGCATCAAATTCCCAAAATAATATATGAAAAATCTTTGCAAATATTTCGAAACAAATTACGGAGCATGAAGGATGAATGGTGATGAGAGAGAGAGAGAGAGAGAGAGAGAGAGAGAGAGAGAGAGAGAGAGAGAGAGAGAGAGAGAGAGAGAGAGAGAGAGAGAGAGAGAGAGAGAGAGAGAGAGAGAGAGAGAGAGAGAGAGAGAGAGCTGCCTATTATTATTATTATTATCATTATTATTATTATTATTATTATTATTATTATTATTATTATTATTATTATTATCATTATTATTATTATTATTATTATTATTATTATTATTATTATTATTATTATTATTATTATTATTATTATTATTATTATTATTATTATTATTATTATTATTATTTTTAACCATAACATTGATGCCAGTACATATTCATCAACCTCAAATTGGATATTAAGGTTTGTAGTGACTGGGGCCGCTGTTCCCCCCTTTTTCTAAATCGTCAATAAACTTTCATCGTCACATTTATCGGTCCAGTTAAAGTCATAATGCTTTTTTTTTTAACATACGTCATTATCCCTTACTTTTTCTCTTTCGGCCACAATACTCATCAGCTTCAGGTCGGAATGTAAAATACAAAGCAATAACATATCAGCATCTATATCTAGCAATGTTTTAAGACATTTTGACAGACAGACATAGACAGACAGGCGGGCACAACACACACACACACACACACACACACACACACACACACACACACACACACACACACACAGACAGACAGCGTTGAAACATAAATCTGATACTTTCTGCTGAGCGAAGTTACCCCTCATCAAGTTTAATGTAACTGGATCCCATTTTCTGTTTATCCTGCATTTCGTACGCTTTGGATAATAAAATGTAGGTGAGCAATGGCTATAATCTCGCGAGTACCACTTGCAAATGACTCCCCAGCTCCAAGCAATATTAATGTTTGCGATATTTTTTTCCTCTGCCATGATACTCGTTCGCTCGAGGATATTAAGTAAATCTCTCTCTCTCTCTCTCTCTCTCTCTCTCTCTCACCCACCCACCTACACACACACTCTTCTTTTTTCTTCTCTACCTCTCTTTCTCTATCATATTTACACCTTTCTTATACTACAGATTCTTTTTAATTCCTGTTATTACTTAATGAAGAGGAGGGTTTTCTGTGGTGGTGATGGTGTGTGAGGGTGATGGGGATGGTGGTGTGAGGGTGATGGGGATGGTGGTGGTAGTGGCGATAGTGTTGATGGTGCTGTGGTGATGGCTGTGAAGAGGGCTCGTTCAAGATATATAGATGGTGACTCCCACCTTGTTACTATTATTAGCAGGACCCTTATTCCATCATTCAACCTCGAGGAAAAAAAAGTTAGGCAAACCTCAAGGAAATCGAGTGGCATATAGTTTTACGTTACAACATTTTTAGTAGTTTTTATTTATGAAACAATATAAGATGATTTTTCCTTCTTATATGTCTGAGTCTCTCTCTCTCTCTCTCTCTCTCTCTCCATCAATCTTTCTATCTGTCTATCTATCTCACGTTCTGTATTCTCCAATTCATAACCTGTCTCACGTACGGACCCACAGCAGGCATATACACCCTAAGGCCCTGACACAACCACAGACATCACCCACTGAAGTAGCTCAACACTCAAGCCTTCCTTCACCTCTCTCTCCTCCTACTCCTCCTCCTTCTCCTCGGTCGTTGCACCTTCAATCCGAAACTCCAATCCCTTTAGTCCTGAGCTAGACGTGACATAGGTTCAGGGGGTGGAGGGAGGGGCAAGAACAGGATGCAGGAGAGTTATTGGCGGCGGTAGTGGAGACGGGGAGTGAAGGAAAGTTGGAGGGAAATTAGATTTGAAAGGAAAGGGCTGTAATGGGTGGCAGCAAATGAAGGGCGTGAATGGGACAGAGGTAAATGGAAGTTATAGGGCTGTTTTAAAAGGGAAGGAACAGGTGAATGAAGGGAAGGATGAGTTTAGGTGAGTTGGAGATTAAGAAATAGATAGACGGGAGAGCAAAGAAGAGGAAAGGATGTAAAGGTGAAAGAAAAGAGAACAAGGGGAAATAAAAGTAATGGCTGTACAGTAGATAAGAAAGTGAAGAAAGATAAGGAGGAATAGATGATTGGGGAAGGGATGGTGTATGGTAAGGAGAAGGCTAAGGGAGGGAAGTATGGGAGAGTTAGAAAGAGAGAAGGATGTTAAGGGAAGACAGGAGAGAATAGGGAAAATGAGAGTAATGTCTGTGTAATAAATAAGAAGGGGAAGAAAGATGAGGACGGATGGATGAGTGGGGGAAAGAGAAGGAGATGGTGATGGCAAGCTTGAAAGGAGGAATGGTGCTGGTCTGAGGCGATGGATTGGCTGTCGGGGCGGTCGGGAAGGCAGGAGGGTATCGGGGTGTCGGGGTGTCGGCTTGGTGGACGGGAGAGCTACGTATCGGAAACAGATCAAGAATATCGGCACGGTCCAAATCAGTATCGCTGCGTCCTCTTAAAGTTCGATTTCATGCTGCGATAAGGTTGTCTGCTTACATGTGTTTACGCCGCGCGGCCGCTGGTGGACGGTGTGGGGACGAGGATGTGGATTTAGCAGTAGTAGTTTTGATAGCAGCAGCAGTTATAGTCGTAGTAGAAGAAGTAGTTGTAGTAGTAGTAGTAGCAGTAGTAGTTGGAGTAGTAGCATCAGCAGTAGTAGGAGTAGTAATAGTAGTACTTATATAGGTAGAAGTGGTGTCATTAGTAATGGGCCTGGTGATGTAATTATAATGTCTGTAATTTGTAGTAATATTATAGATATCATTATTCTCTTTATTGACTCTGCCTTTCACCCAGCATCTCTCTTTCTCTATTTCTCCTTTCAACTATATATTTATCGACTTATCTATCGTTCCATTTATCTACCTATGAATAACTATATTTCTGTCTCTTTGTCTCACTGACTGGACGACATTCTCTGAACCGAGAGATTCCTGGAAGATCACCGAGTCAAACAGTTACAGAGCACCTCGAGGAAACAATACACTGGCCCTTGTTATTGAGACTCAGGATAATCTAGTCAGCACTGTTACGGTTACGCATTTACTTTTTGTTTTGCTTTTTTATTTGTTAAATGTGATATGATCATTACTGTAGATAGTTGCCATATATTTCAAGTTAGTCCTAAAATTAAGAAGATGATTTCAAGTTAGTCCTAGAAGTAAGAGGATGGATTTTGAAATGCGCTTAATAATGCTCAGAAGCGCACACTGTGTTTGATGGGTAAATTGTGTAAAAAGAGCCTCCAGCAAACACTGAGGGAGTGACTAAAGAATTAATAGATACCTACAGTTCTTTAAGAATATGTAAGTAATACTGCTACTATACGTACAATAGTTTAATAAGACCACTAAGATGACATGGGACAGTTTTGGTGCCTCCATCATTTGAATTTCCATCATATAAAATTCGGTGTTCAGCGTAGAGGAACAAATATGATCTCTTTCTGCAGCAGCCTGACGTTTCGGTCTTAAATTGTTCTCTCTTGAAAAATACGCTACGCCAGAAGGAACGTGAACGTGTTTCAAAACCCTTAATGGCTTTGATAATGCTTATGATTGATGCCACATGTCGACCGATAAAGTACATCATTAAACCGAAGTAAAAACGAACAAGTTCAGAGTGAACCAAATTTTCAATCTTTTTTTTTTTTGTACGATAATGGAATAAACTCTAACTTTCGGTGTTTCGGTGCCACACGATAGATTCATTCAGAAGGAAACTCCCGACTTTCACCTACTTCGCCTTCATATTCGCTGAAGTAGAAATGCAATAATTTTGTGACCGTTTGCTGTATTTTCGTTAAGGCATAAAGGCAAGTCACTTGTTTTGGATCATGCAATCTGTGCGACCTAAATATCTATGTTAATCTATGTAAATCTCTCTCTCTCTCTCTCTCTCTCTCTCTCTCTCTCTCTCTCTCTCTCTCTCTCTCTCTCTCTCAATTAATTAATATTGGCGCATGTTGGTTTTTATTCTTTTTTCCTCATCTCCGACAAAAATATTTCACGCGGATGTTTTCGTCATTTTAATTACCTTCCTGCAGGTGTATCCCGTAATTCAGCTTAATTTACTGCCTTAATAACTGTCCGGTATTTTCTTCAACTCTTAATTTACGATGACTTCAGCCTCTTTAATGCTGTATTGTGCTCTACTTTATCTATCCACACACACACAAAAAAAAACTGGGCAGTGGACTTTATATGAATGTTTCCAAGCAGGGGAGTATAGGAGGAAGTTAAGAAACATAAAAAGGGATGAATACGTTTACATTTCAATTCCACCCGGCGAGAGAATAAGCACAATAGCGTGCAATCACTTTAGCCTTAAGCCAAATACACGATAACGAGTATTCGTAAATCCAAATATAAAGTGTTAATCCCATGAAATATCACGACGCAAAATGAATATTATGTATCACTTTACTTCAGGTCAGCGATGGGAACGGGACCCAATCAGCACTAAGATAAGAACGAAAATTCCCTGTTGTTAGCTGAAATATAACTATGGAATATTTTACATCCTGTGTAGTGATTAGAACAAGACTCGATTTCAAAAGAGGAAGTAACGGAAACTCTCCTCCATTACTTATATTAAAAAGGATCGTTTTACCGCCACGCCTTCAAACTGCGTCACCACGGGGTACAAACAACACTTTTCGGTCCTCCCCAAGTGGCCGTCTTCCCCACGCCACCTGAGGCCTCTTGGCGAATAAAGTTGACGTATAAAGTTGACATCCACCTCCCCGACGCCTCAGTCCTTGCCAGCACTCCGAGGCAGGCGTTTTGAGAAGGCGCTGTCTGCGCTCCGTTGGCTCTTCGAAGGGTTCATATCCGGTCGGGTTACCAGTGATCCGTGAGAGCCGGGAGGGGGAGGGGAGAGGGAAGGAGGGAGGGAAGAAGGGAGAGAGAGAGAGAGAGAGAGAGAGAGAGAGAGAGAGAGAGAGAGAGAGAGAGAGAGAGAGAGAGAGAGAGAGTGTGTGTGTGTGTGTGTGTGTGTGTGTGTGTGTGTGTGTGTGTGTGTGTGTGTGTGTGTGTGTGTTTGTGTGTGTGTGTGTGTGTTTATTTGTTTATTTTCCTCATATTCTCTCTCTCTCTCTCTCTCTTGCATGGGCCTCACGTCGATCTTTGTCCCTTTCACACTCCAGTCTCTTTTTCTCTCTCTCCTTTTTTTCTAATTCGCTTTGTTTTCTTATCTTTTTCCCACGCTCTCCTTAGCAATGTGGAAACCGAGGGAGTTTAGGAGAGGAAAAATCCCTTTACTATTTTAATTTCCTCTTCCTTTTGTCTCTCCTCCACACTTCCTTTCTTGTTCGCTCTTTCCTACATTTTCATCTGGGTCTGTCTGTCTGTCTGTATGTATGTATGAATGTATGTCCGTGTCTTTCAGTGTCTGTCTCTGTTTCTCTTTTTGTCTTTCTTTTTCTCTTTCTTTCTCTCTTCTATTCTCCACTCGGTCCATACTTTTGAGCCTCACCCCAGCCCAGGATTACTGCAATACTCCGTTTGTACCCTTAGAATCTCCTGTTATTCAACGTTATATCATTCTGCACCGTTCCCCCCTTTACTCTTCTCTATATGCTTCTCCATTTTATTCTTTATCGCTCTCCCATTCCAACCCAACCTTTCGTATCTCTCCATTCTGTATACATTTCCATGGCTTCCTTTTTTCTCTCTTTTCTCTCTTTCTCTGTGAACCACTTTCCATCCCTGCCCCGTTCCCTTTCGTTCCTCCTCCCATTTACCTCGTTCTATCCCTTGTTTTTCACCTCAGTTCTTTCCCTTCCTCCGTGCCTCTTTCTTTCTCTCCCCTCCTCTATCACTCTCTCTCCCTCCGCCTTTTAGTCCCTCACTGTGTCTTATCGCTGAGGCGAGGTGATCAGTCTTGTGAGGGCCCCTTCTACGCTCACTATTGGGGGGTTGATATGTCCCGTGTTTTGCCGAGTGCAGACGGAAGCAGAATGAAGGAACGAGATGTCAGGGTAGGGAAAAACATGGGTATGGAAGGGACTGCAGTCGAGAGATTTGGAAGAGGAGACTGAGTATGAAGGAAATGAGAGACGGGACGTGAAGAGAAGTGAAGAGAATAGGATTTGAGATATGAGAAGTGCAGAAGTGGAGAAACGATGAGTAGAGAAACGGAAAGGCAAAAGATTGAAACTTAAAAGACCATGATGACGGATATGTTGGCGATGACGACGGAAACGAAACTGCTGGAATTCACTCCTGTCGCAACAAGGTAATGATAATGCCATTTTTAATTGCGATGATCGTTTCCGTGCTAACTACTCCGGCAGGAAGGTTGCTGGAAAGGCTAATGACTCGTTTCCTGAAAATAAAAACTAGTAACGTTGTCTGAATTGCGTCGCCTCGCTTGAATCTTTCTTGCTATCGGGTTGAGATTGGAGCTAAAAAAGATTGATAGACGTTATCGAACCTGCTCAAAAGACCTGTATCAAATCCCCCATGGAGTCGTTTCCATTCCAGTGTAAAAAGGCTGAGTCGGATTGAGTCGTTCCAGGAATAGTAAGCTGTCATCAGACCTGCCACCATTCCTGCACCACCACCACAACCACCACCACACTAACATTCACCACCATCACAGCTATACTCCATATTTGCAGAAGAGTACGGATATAAGTGAAAAATAAATAGTATGGCGATACGTATAAGTTTCATATTTCACACGTCCATTCATGAAGAAAATTCGGCTGTGGGAACCTGCAAGTGTGGGTAGAAGCTTCACAATAGGAGTGAGGTGAATGTGATAAAAGAGATAAACAAAAATATACATTACACAAGAGATTATTTTTTTTTACAGCAAAGGAGACAGCTCAAGGGCACAAAAAAAGGAAACAATAATAAAAAAAGCCCGCTACTTGCTGCTCGTAAAAAATAATCCAAAGAGGTGGCCGAAAGAGAGGTCAATTTCGGGAGGAGAAGTATCCAGATAATATAGCTGAATGAATATAGCTTTGGAAATACAAGGAAAATAATCAGCTAAATATAAGTAAAGAAAACATTTATATTTACATTTTTCAGAAGTGAAGACACGCACGCTCTAGAACCGCCTGCTCCCTCCTCAAAATTAAGATAGATTAGCTTACACAAAAGATCAACTGCACCGTAGGTATCGTATAAAGATGGATCAAATACAATAGAAAGAAAATATATGCTCCAAATGCCCCGCTCCACAAGCAAATTAACATATAAAGATTGAAGTTATTGAACACTATTACGTTAAAATATGCCAATGGCGTTGAATGAATCACGGAAAAAGAACACAGTAAAAACACAGAGCAACAAAAGCGTGTTAATAAATAAGATCAAAAGAACTAATAATAAAAATCAGAGAGGCAAACGAAAGGAACGAAGGAAAATGAAGAGAAGAGAGAGAGAGAGAGAGAGAGAGAGAGAGAGAGAGAGAGAGAGAGAGAGAGAGAGAGAGAGAGAGAGAGAAGGGGGGAGGAGGGGGTCACAACACCAAGAAAAACTCAGTGAGAAGACTAGCAGATGGGATGGTAAAGGGAGACAGAGGAGGAGGAGGAGGAGGAGGAGGAGGAGGAGGAGGAGGAGGAGGAGGAGGAGGAAAAGCAAGAGAACAAGAAGGAGGAGAAGGAAGGGAAGGAGGAAGCTAGGGAATTCGAGGGCGTTAATCTCAGTCTTTTCAGAGGAGGAGCAGCTGGAGTGAAGGGCTTTGAAGGGCAGAGAGGGATTGTTGGGGAAAGACCGAACCCCCTTGCCCCCAGTCTCCCGCCCTCACCACCTCGTCCGGAGAGGAGAAAGCCCAATAGATAAAGTCGTAGATGTATAGACGCGGGCATCAATAACAGGGTGAGATGCGTGACGGTGATGCATTGTGTTGTGTTGTTCGTGAAATCTATCATGTTCACGTAGTGTTGTTTTTTTGTGATTGTTAGAGGCTTGCGACCTGTTCGACAAACTGACAAACTGATTGGTATTCATTCAAATCGACAACTAGTAGGCTGTGATGCGTATTTTAATGTCTTTTTTTTTTTAACGTCGCGCCCTATTGCGCCGGTAGGCTTCTTCCCGGTGGGGCCTGATGGTCGCCCCAAGGCTTCTTCCCGGTGGGGCCTGATGGTCGGCCCAACCCGTTCTGGCGCAACCAGCCATCTTGCATTGGCTCACGCTGCCCTCCCGGAGCTCATCTTTAATCCTAGAATCTAGAGTCCGGGTTGATAGGTGGTCTTCTGGACAGCATGTGGGTAATTTTAAGCCACTCGGCGGCGGCTGAAAAATCCCAGCTTGGTGGCACCGGGCGGGGATTGAACTCGCGTCCTCCTTATCAACTTTCGTTTTTATATTTACGTTTTTATATTCATCTATAGCATACATTTTTATCGTTTACTAATGCATATCCTGTAAAATTAGCGAGGAGCAGAAAATACTCGTACGTTGTCTAGTTCCGTTTATAAAAAGTACTTTACTTCAGTTCTAACCTTCTTTTATTCTGGTTATTTATTCACGAACATCTGTACTCTTCACACCATGATATTATACATAATTTATAATCGGCAAGTCAGTCAGGGATAATGATGCCTTTTCAGTTTTCTTATTTTCCGTTCTGTCATTTACCTATAACATATTATCTACTTCGAAGTGTATTTAACCCAGTTTCGAAGAGATTAAATCTCTCGTGTCAGACTGTGTTGTTGCGTGAACGTCAGTTGTAAAGTAATAAAAAGCAATGGTTGCTATTTTAAGACAGTAACGTAGGCTATCGACGAATAAATGACTGTGTTTCTTTGGCGGTGCAGTTCAGAACAAAAGAGAAAGAAAAGTGTGAGAAAGAATGATTAATACAGAGGGAGTCACATTTAATGTGCGTGCCTCACGTGCAGGGATTCCGCCCTCGTCTTCGTTGTGCTTGGTCTGCGTAAACAAAAATATTTTTTTTTCTTTAGGTGCATATCATCCTGAGAGTATCTTGACAGAGTGCTGCTCGCTTACCAATTTGTTTAACGCTTTAAGCGGAAAATGGCTTGATGGGTAGCCTCTACAAACACCTATCGATATTTTTCTCTGTCTACATATTTATAAACGCATGCATTATCGGACCGAACATTATCGGAGGCAATGGGCCGTGGAGATGTGGATTTACAAAAAGACAAGTAGAAAGATTTTTAGGCACAGAACATTGCATTGTTTTTCCTCTGAGGTGCGCCTGTCTTGAAATAATCAAAGAATGTTGTGCAAAAATAAATAATCTACACGAACAATATATCATTTGGCATTAATCAACAGATGCAATAGTTAACCTTTAGATGATATTCTAATGTAGCTGCTTTTCTCTTTATAATATTACTCGCAGAAAAAAAAACAGCAATGCAATCACAGAATGTTACACAAAAATAAACAAATTATATGCCCGTGTATATATATATATATATATATATATATATATATATATATATATATATATATATATATATATATATATATATATATATATATATATATATATATATATATATATATATATATATATATATATATATATATATATATATATATATATATATATATATATATATTTATTTATTTATTTGTGTGTGCAATGCACCACGGCTTGATATCGAGTTGGACTCACCTTCACCAGCAGGTACCCTCCCGACATGAGCAAGTGCATGATCATTATCGTCGATCTCTGGGTACTGCCAGGACCTCACACACCACACACCCCATCCCCCTTGCTCAAGGGGGGACAGCAACCACTCCTAGTCAACGGAAAGAATGTGTGTGTGTGTGTGTGTGTGTGTGTGTGTGTGTGTGTGTGTGTGTGTGTGTGTGTGTGTGTGTGTGTGTGTGTGTGTGTGTGTGTGTGTGTGTGTGTGTGTGTGTGTGTGTGTTAATTGATACACTCAATTAGTTTATAAGTCTTTTGAGAAAATGAGAAGCAGCTGCAGGTGAATAATCTCTTCCAGTCCTGAACCCTGAAAAGATACACTCTTATTTTTTATAAGAGGCAAAGCAAAACATAAGGTCGTCTCGTCCTGTCCCCTTAAGTGATGCATCGACAGAACTTTTGGCTCACAAACAAGCCATGTATTTCATCCCCGCACGTCCTGTTGGTTACATTCACAACATTGCAACAGAAACCCTACACATCACAAAAAGACCCTCGCAGTTAGTGAAACACGGCACACTGTCTCCCTAGACTTGTTGAGCGCAATGAGTGGCCGAATTCAGACAGATTGTATTATGCAGTATATATATATATATATATATATATATATATATATATATATATAGATATATATATATATATATATATATATATATATATATATATATATATATATATATATATATAAAACATTATTTCTCGTGTATAAACATAAATCTTAACACACCAGCGACAGAGTCCCAGGAGGAGTGCCTACTCTCTGTTTCTATCTCTGAATGAGATGAAAGATATCAAATGGTGCAATCTGTTGAAACTCACAGGTTTCATGGGATGCTCTTGGTCGGAGCAGCTTTTGAAAATGTTCCAGGAAAGACAATAATAATTGGTGCTTCTGGTTTGAACACAATAATCATTACCCAGACAGACATGGTATCGGCAAAATTACTCTTCCACTCTAAGTGTTTATTCTTATTTCTTAATTATTATTATTCTCATGTGTTTTTTACGTTAAAAGTTGTACCTAAACTATAACTATAACTTAAAAGTAATCTCAATCTATCTGTTCTTTTATTGGTCTGTCTATTTATCTATTGAAACATTCATCTATCTATGTATCTCTCTATCTGAAACACACGCATTATACACACACAAATAAGAGAATTATATTCATTCTGTGATACGTTGGTAAGACTGCAAGACCTTTTGGGGAGTGTGTGTGTGTGTGTGTGTGTGTGTGTGTGTGTGTGTGTGTGTGTGTGTGTGTGTGTGTGTGTGAGCAGCAGCGGAGACGACAGAGCCCCAAATGTGCCACCAACACTCTTGTTTACGGGAAGCAAGCTCGTTTGTGCGGCAGTACTTAAGAAGGAGATGAAAGGCGGACGAAGGGGGGAGGAGGAGAGGAGGAAGAGGATGATGAGAAAGAAAAGGGAGAGGAAGAAGTAAACGGACAGAGAAGCAAGAGAATAAGAAGCAGAGGGAAGACTGGAAAGAAGAGGAGCATAATGAAAAAGAAAAAGTAGAGAAAGAAAAGAAAGTGGAATAAGAACAGGAGGAGGAGGAGGAGGAGGAGGAGGAAAAAGAACAGAAAGAAAAGAGAAAAGGAGAATAAGGAAAAGAGACGAGAGAGAAGAAGGATTAACAAAGGAAAGAGGAGGAGGAGTAGGAGGAGGAGGAGAGGGAGGAGGAGGAAGGACAGAAAGGAGGAGAAGGAGGAGGAGGAAGAGAGGAAACGGCACTAGGAGAATGATATAGATAAGAAGCAGGAGGAGGAGGAGGCAAAGGAGAAAAGAGGGCAGAAGCAAGGCATAATGTTGTAAAAAAAAGTTGGAGACGACAAGTATATCGCCGATTAAAAAGAGAAGAGATGCCAAAACTTGGGAAGGAATTTATAAAAAGCTTGAGGTGGAAAGTACCCCACCGTGCGACAGATAAAAGAGTAGCCCTTAAAAAAAACATGGAAAACGGTAAAATTGTGGCAGTAAGAAAGGAAGATAAAAGAATTGAATAAAAAAGAAATGAACGAGGAGAAGGATGGAATATTAAGGAATAGAACATTTGCCGCTCAAGATTACTGAAAACACACACACACACACACACACACACACACACACACACACACACACACACACAACGTTTACGCCATAGGAATACAATAAACACTATCTTCTGCCCCCGCGAATTGGTGTATCGTCAGTGTAATTACCCTTTGAAGGTCTTATGATGGTCTGTTTCACTGGCCCAGCTGAGGGAACCGGAGCTAAATTCCCCCCCCCTGCCGTCTGTGTCTCCTCGTTCATCATAGCAGTTGCCACGTCGAGGAAGACAGGGACGTGCTTACCATAGACATCATTCGGTTCTTCATCGATTTTCATGCTTAGACGTAAAAGAAGAGAACCAACAGAGAGAAGAAGCAGCATAAAGGATATAGGATTGGTAAACATCAGGTTGGTAAGGGATGTTAAGGGGAGGTAAGGAGGAAGACATTTTTAACAAGCTTACGTCAGCTCTCTTTCTTGCCCGACTACCGATCGCCTTGTCTGGTTGCAGAGAAAAACGAGGAGAGGAAGGAGTTACGGAAAGGGAAGGGCTTTGGTGGAAGGAGCACTAAAGCGAACGTTGGAAGGCTGGACGAAAGCCATCTGATGAGGAACGAAGAGCTGTGGAGTTTCATTTGGCATCATCGTCATTTCCACGACAGTCCCGTTGGCTGACAAACACTGACGTTCGAACTGTCTCCTTGGACCACTTACCATCGTGCTACATCTATTTTATTCTCATCGTTCTTTATTGAAACGAATACAACGTAAATGGAAGCGTAAAGTATTGGAGGTTCGATGGGGTCAGTCTCTGCTGCGTATAAGGTATCGTTGTTGACACACAGGAGCCAAAGCCATCCTATGGAGCCTCCAGTCGGGACAAGGCTTCAGCATATTGTCCCCTCAGGGCTCATTGTAATTAAAACAAGGCGGTAACTGGAGAGGAGTCCATGCATTTCCTACCACTGGCCCCTCTGCCCCGCCCAAGGCCCGCCAGCCAGCCACATCACACCCATGGTTACAGCCGTCTAGCCCCGCCCAGCTAGACCCTACTTAGCTGTAACTCGTTTGAATACCACCTAAACAATAGTTACACTTCCTTTTCAATATAAAAGTTTAGCCTCGCATGCATACACTATAGCTTAGGCACGCTACGTCTCATCCCGCTACACTCATTTCATCCTTTTCCAACGTGATATATCTTACGGCAACACATTTCTAGAATAAAAAGTTGCTTGTGTTGTAAGTTTGCCTTTGTTATTTTCTTATTCGGTCGTCAGCAGGGGGTGAGAAAGAGTGAAATTTAAGTTTTTAATAAATAATATAAAATGAGGTATATAGAAGCGCTTATAGTACGAAAAAATACAGAAAACAGACTGCGTAACAAGTAATTATAGGGCAAACTGAAAGAAAATGTGTTAATAAGAGTGAGTGAGAGATAATTGAGCTTTCAAGTGAGGGAGTGTAAAGTGGGAGAGAAAGACGAGCCATGGTGTTGCTACCCAAAGGTCATCACTTACGTTGGCGAGGCCCTGGAGGTCTAATTGATGAAATACAAATTAGACGGTGAGGGCTCGGGTCCAATGGTATTAGGGCAGGGGCGGGATGCAAGGTGAAAACAAGGCGATGGAAAAATAATGAAACGGAAAGATATTGAGTGGAATATATGGAGAAAAAGGTGCGGGAAAAGTGACGGGAAGAGGTGGAAAAAGAGGTTAGCCGAGAGAACGTGACGAGAAGAGGAAGATGATGAAAGGGCGATAAAAAGGGGATAGAAGATACTGAGAGGAGGAGGAAGGAGAACAAGAAGAGAGTGGCAAGAGTGTTGGCCTGATGATTGGTGAGAGATGAAACGAAGAAAAGAATGACGGATGGATGAGTGAAGAGGTGAAGGACATGAGGTTCAAGGAAAGGAGAAGTGTGAAAAGGGTGAAAGAAGCGGGCAAAAGGAAAGATGGGGAAAGGCTAATAGGAGTATGGTAGTCAGGATACGGATAAAGGGAAGAGGATAGAAAGGAAAGAGTGGAAAACGAGAGTGGAGGATAGAAAAACAGCAGTGTATGTATAACGGTTCATTTAATTGCTGTCTACCTATCTTTCAATTTGTATACCTTTCTTTTTTACCCATTAACCTTTATCTTATTCATTTTCACCTTCGTTCCTCATCCACCTCTTCCTTTTGCCCTTCCTGACCCTCCGTCTATTCCATCTTTTCCTGTTTCCTATAT
This sequence comes from Eriocheir sinensis, assembly GCF_024679095.1. Lineage (NCBI taxonomy): Eukaryota > Metazoa > Arthropoda > Malacostraca > Decapoda > Varunidae > Eriocheir > Eriocheir sinensis. The sequence continues at coordinate 130,302 of NW_026112228.1, forward strand.
TCGTTTCCTTCCTCGTCCTTTGCCAAATATCCTTTCACCCTCACGTCGCAACACTCACCCTCTATCAACACTCCAATCTTCCTCAGTTTTACGCTTTTGTTTCATTTCATAAAACGTACCCATGAATTTATACTGTTCCTCCTCCGCCCCTCTCACACACACCGATAGAGAAACAGGCAGACAGGAAGACAGACACACGCACACACAGACAAGCAGACCTACATACATACATACAAAGACACATACAATAATAATGAGTAGCAGTTAATGTCATCCCAGTAACACAATGCACGAAATACCGGAAGGAATAGGCTCATTAAAGGGAGGAGAACGCATACCTGGGATCCCTTTCTTCTTTCTTCCTCTCCCTCGCACTTTTCCTCAATGTCTCTGCGTCTCTTGTCCTTCTCTTCTTACATTCCCTCCTTCCCGCAATCCCCTTCTCCATTTCTTGCCTCTCCATCCAGTTATTTTTTTGTCCTCCTCCACCTTTCTCTCTTCTCTCTGTGTTCGCCTCCCTCCACCTTTTTCTTCCTTCTCTCCACGTCTCCGATTCTAATCTCGTTCAGCTTCTCTTCCTTTCATCTTCCAATTGTCTTTATCGAGATCTTTACTGCTTTCTTACCCACTTCTTTCCTCTATTTCGTGTCATCTTCGAAATCCCATTGTCTTTTTCAGAGGAGTTTTTCTATTAGTCTCAATTCATTTTAAATCATTCAGCTTCCTACTCCTAGATTGCCTTTTAACTATTTTTCTCGTCCACTATCTTTGTCACATCAACTCCTTGGCGATCTCTCTCTCTCTCTCTCTCTCTCTCTCTCTCTCGGAAAAATAATAAAACCCCGGGTGATATGAGGAGAGGCGATAACTCCTTTTATTACCTGTTTCTGGAGGGACAGGTGATGGGAACGAGGCTGAGGACGCCGAGGAAGGAAGGCAATAAAGGAAGGATACAACTCATTATGTGTCGCACTGTTTGGTTCCCTTCCTCCTTCCCTCCGTGTGTGTGTGTGTGTGCGTGTGCGTGTGTGTGCGTGTGCGTGTGCGTGTGTGTGTGTGTGTGTGTGTGTGTGTGTGTGTTGCAAGAGATGGAAAGGAAGAGGAAGGACGATAACATAAAGGAATGAGGGACGATGAAAAGGGGAGATTCACTATTGGGAAGGGAGGAGGAGGAGGACGAGGAGGAGGAGGAGAGAGAGGCAAAAGTAGGGGGAGAAGGAAGTAAGGAAAATCAGTTAGGAAGGGAAAGAAGAAACGAGGGGGTCAATGGACGAGCAAGGAGAGGAGCGGCAGCACAGGTTGGAAGAGAGTTGAAAGGGATTAGGAAGCAGAAGAAAGAAACTATTAGTGATCTCAATGCTCTCAGTAAGCCTGATAAACAAACACACACAAACAAGAGACACTAAGCATCGTTTTCAGCTTTCCTTGTACGCTCAAAACTTTCATGTATTTTTAAAATGTTAGAGTAGTTTTTATTCAGAGAGGAATAAAGAAAAAAAAAAACTTGCATTTCACTTCTGACAATGCACTGCGGGGGGAGGGGAGAGGGGGAGGAAGAGAGAGAGAGAGAGAGAGAGAGAGAGAGAGAGAGAGAGAGAGAGAGAGAGAGAGAGAGAGAGAGAGAGAGAGAGAGAGAGAGAGAGAGAGAGAGAGAGAGAGAGAGAGAGAGAGAGAGTGTAATCTGCAAACTTCATTACGCTATTGTCCACCATCAGCATATTTATCCGACTTTCTCATTCATGATGTGACCGCAATACCCTCGACTGATGTTATTGCTCTTCCCGGTACCTCGGCAACCACCACCACCACCACCACCACCACTGCCGCCACCAATCTTCAGTATCAACATCATTACTATAAAAAAAACACAACCACTACCCTCACTATCACCACTACCGTCACTAACACAACCAGCACCACCGCTACGACCCTACAACCATAACCGTTACTACTTTCCTCATCATCACCTCCACTACCACCATTAACACTGCCATCAGCACTGTCCTCGACCTCTTTTGTTCCAGAGTGGATTTCGAGACACTTATTAAGATATCTATGATGGAAATCCCTTACCTTAAGCATTGCTAATGAATTTGATGACGGAGAGTAGTAACGTAGATCAAAATATGATGTCTGATATGCCTAAGGTACATTTTTTTAAAGTTTTGTCATTTGATAGAACATTGCATAAAGGGCTGAGCTGAGATAGTTCAAATATAATGTCCTAAATAAATACGTTTTTTTTTTATTCTTTATTTTGATATTGTTTACTCTGTACTTCAGCTAGATTTTTTGGAGTAGCTTTCCTTCCACCCCTTATGCACGCTACTTGGAATAATACAGACAAATTGATATACTCTTGGTTTTTCGCAGCTCTCCACAGATATTAAAGACATGTTTATATTTAATTTAACTTTTGAAATCAGTTTAATAGTTTTCATTGATGGGAAGCTTTTACTTGATTCTTGCCGTCTTTAATCCTTATTTCATTGTTGTTGGTCACTTGAAAGCTACATTTTCCGTTGGCCAAAGATAAAAAAATGTTTTACATAAAGTTTTGTGGATTATGTTATTTTTTACACTGTTTTAAAATAATTATCTTCTGTGGTTGCTAGAAAGGGGATTTAAAGAAAAGTTTGATTCCACTTCTCATTTGTCTATTGGTGTTTTCAAGCTTTAGAATTTCATAACCTTCCACAGTGTTTTCTTATAAATAGTATTTTGAAAACTCTTTTCTGGAGGACAGAGCCGAGCAGGCTTTTGTTTTTTGTAAAAAAGAAACAAGATTTACATTTCGTATGATACTGTTCAACTTGGCATTCGGGGTTTTATATTCTCTCTCATTGTTTCTATCTTCTGGTCTTCTGAAAAGCATTGCTGCCGGATGTAACATATCGATGTCTTTTTTCTTCTCTTTGGTCTACTTTTTTTATACCTTAGGAAGGGAAAGGGAAGGGGAACAACAACATCTGGCTGAATCACGCGACAGTGCTAAACGTGATTGTTAACTTATCTTTTGAAACCTGTTTTTCGACGGATAAAGAAAAGATGACGGGTTGGGAGGAGAGCAGTAGCTCTTTAATATCAATCCGGTAACACTGTTAAGCGGTGACTGGTGTTCCCGAGCCGCCGGCGCCTTCCAAACGGTCGTTGCAGCTGTCAATGGGCCTCGGGGACGAACAGCTGCGTCAGGTCTTCGCCATCTCCCCGCCTCTCCTCTGTAGAGGACAGTACAAGAGGTGGCTGGAGACTGCCAAGCCGTTCGCTGGAACCGATATATGACGCTGTTCATCAATATGTAGCCATCACGCCGATGTGCGCTTAGATCAGGAAAAGACAGCTTCCTGTGTTTCTGATTTTCTGTACGCTGCTCTGCAGATCAGTATTCACTACCCTCCAAAGCTGAGCAAAAATTATTTAATTAAAAGAAAAAAATGTAGTGCGAAAGTATCTAGCATTTTAATTTTATACAGCTAACTTTTCTAATGTAGTTTTCTTTCGACATGAACACACACAAAAAAATAAGATTGGTCCGTAAGAATCAACGACATACAAGTAACTACAAGAGAGGCTGAAGGCGACCCAGAGCCTCGAGTATGGCAGCAGGCAATGCGCGAAGTAGGTGCGGTAACTTCCATAATAACACGTGAGTGAATCTGGATTTAATAACAAACTCAGCACTGTTAATAAACAGTAGCATATAAACTTAAGGTGTGGATTTGATGTAGCCGGTAACTGTCAAGAAAGCCCAGATTATATCGAAAGGTTGGCTTGGTAAGTTTTGACACCAAGCCATCCATATATTAATACGCTTGTACGTTCCTTCCTTCCTTCCTTCCTCCGTGTGTCACGCCTTGGTATCCTTGGTAACAGCCTCGACCCCGTTATCTCGAGCACATCAACAGAATCGACCCCGTTAGTACCAACACACCAGCAGTCTCGACCCCGTTATCTCAAACACATCAACAGTCTCGACCCTGTTAGTGCGATTAAGAGGTTTAGAAGACGTGTAAGAGAAGAAAGGGGGGGGGGGGGGTAAGAGGTTTGGAAGAGAATTAAGAAGAGGAAGAGGATTAAGAGATTTAGAAGAGGATAAAGAGGAAAAGCAGTAGGATTAAGAGGAAAAGGAAGAGTATTAAGTGGTTTAGAAGAGGATTAAAAGGTTTACAAGAGGTTTACGAGGAGGAGGAAAAGGATTAAGAGATTAAGAAGAGGATAAAGAGGAAAAGCAGTAGGATTAAGAGGAAAAGGAAGAGTATTAAGTGGTTTAGAAGAGGATTAAGAGGTTTACAAGAGGTTTACGAGGAGGAGGAAGAGGATTAAGAGATTTAGAAGAGGATAAAGAGGAAAAGCAGTAGGATTAAGAGGAAAAGGAAGAGTATTAAGTGGTTTAGAAGAGGATTAAAAGGTTTACAAGAGGTTTGCGAGGAGGATGAAGGGGATTAAGGGATTTAGAAGAGGATTAAGAGGAAAAGGAGGAGGACTAAGAGGTTGAGCGTTGTATATCCACGGGTCCCGCTAGTTACGATTATTAAAACTGTTATCAGCGTCACCTGAAAAAAAATATACAAACTACTTACGACCGTTACCTCCTAATTCACTTTTATTATAAGTGGAAAGTGTTAGCCGATTTGTTCACCTTTTCAACTTTTTGGTGTTTGATGATTAACTTCTCAGACCAATCATGATAAGATATTGAATACTCATCATCTCTTGAGGTACGGATATGTTTGCGCATTCTGATTTTCGGTCGTGTTTATCAGCAGTCTTCACACGCTGAGTCGCCTCGTTGCACTGCATAACATAAAGAGCGAACGCCAACTTGTGAATATTTATCGCCCTGCTATCGAGGACTTCCGCATAAACGGTGCGTGTATATATACCGCGGAAGAACGACACGGAATGCGGAAATAAGGAGAAACTGCCCCTTGTTCATATGTTTCCTAAATGCCAAATTAATGTGGCCATGTTCCTCGAGTTCATCACGATCAGCGGTCACGGGAAAAATAATGAAGCTCGACCAAACCAGAAAACGAGCTTTTTTTTTTTACAGCAAAGGAGTCAGTTCAAGCGCATAAAAAAAGGTAGCAAATGTGAAAAAAAGCCCGCTACTCCAAAGAGCTTACACACAAAAAAAATGAATAGTGGAGGTGAAATCTAGCCCAAAATAAGTCATATGTCACTATTGAGGAGGGTAAGGGTGAGGGATGGAATGCATGGGACACTGCCGGAATGAGAGGAATGGGAGAGCTGGGTGGAAGAAATGAGAGGTGGCGAAAGCTGTTTGAGTGCGGGGAACCATTGAAAACTAGAGGGGGAGGCAGGGGAGGTGCGTGAGGGTGTGTCGAACTAAAGAGGGGGTCGGCAATACATGGAAAAGCTAAGGAGGACGGAAGGAGAAGTTGTGACAGTGTGTTAAAGAGGTTTTCAATGGAGAGGTCTAGGGTAATTTTGGGTGGAGAAAGCAGGGAAAAACAAGAGAAGGGGTACACAAGGAGACTGGGGGAGGACGGAAGGTGAGCAGGAGTGTTAAAATAGTGGAGGGGAACTATGGAAGAGAAATGAGAAGATACTGAGAGGGAAGGAAGGGAGGGAAGACAAGCGGAAGAAGGCGAGAGGAATGAGAAAATAATGAAAGGGAAGGAAGGGAGTGAAGGAAAGCGGAAGAAGGCGAGAAGAATGAGAGGATAATGAAAGGGAAGGAAGAGAGTGAAGGCATGCGGAAGAAGGCGAAAGAGATGAAAGGAGAAGGGTCAGGAGGAAGTGAGATGAGGAGAGGCGGCGTGGAAGGCTCCGTACCTCGTCGAAGGCTGCGTCGGTGTCCCTGCAGCGGCTTAATGTTGATCTTCGGTCCGATATTGATCACTAGGCTCGGAAATAATAGCGACGGATGCACGCGTGTGACTGTGCCCTCTGCCGCCCGCCCTGCTGCTGCCTGGAAACAAACAAGGAAATACTGTACCTCGAAACAAAGCAACAACAACAACAAAAAGACGTACCTAGGAACAAGAAAATAATATCTGTGGAGAGAAAGAAAGTTTGAATGGAGATGAAACGACAAAAAAGTACAATGAAATGAGATGGCAAAAATATGTACTTGTGGAGATTACATAAAACCTGTATCCGGGGACCAAAATATAAGCTTTTTTTGTTTAACGTTACCGCCTATGACGCCGATAGGTTTCCTTGAAAGGGCTCGATGGTCGGCCCCAGCCCTTTGTGGCGCAGGCATGCGTTTAAAGTGGTGCCATCTTCTTTGGCTCATGCTGTCCTCCTGAAGCTAATCGTTGACTCTCTCTCTCTCTCGTGCTCAGTTCATCTTAATCAACCTTTTTTCATACTATTGTTTCGTCCATTCTCTCTATCCCTGTATCGGCCCTTCGTCCACCCTCATCCCCATTGTTTTCCATTACACTCTTATCATGTTCTCTTTCCCCTTCGTTCTTGCCGACATCTGCTACCCACGTGTCTTCATCATCTCCCTTCCCTCTCCTACCTCAACCTATTCCTCCTACCATCCCCCTCCTCTGCCTCCTCCTCCGGCTCCTACTCTTCATCCTCCTTCCTTCCCCTACTCTTTCACCTCCTCCACTGCCTATTCCCCCTTCGCTTAAGTACCCATTACCGCCCCTCTCCATTCCTCTCCCTCTCTCTCTCTCCCTCTCTATAGAAACAATGAGGAGAAGGAAACAGGAGGAGGCAATAATGGATGAGACAGTAGCCAATACCAACACCTAGCTCCTATTTTTTCTCTCGCTTTATCTATATATCATTCTCTCTCTCTCTCTCTCTCTCTCCGTATCTATGGTAATACTGAATATGAGCTAATATTATTATTATTACAGTTATTGTTATTTTTATTAATATCATAATAAATATTAAAATAAGTGCGCATTACTTTGTTATATTATGTGATGTGTGGGGTGGGAGGATATGTTGTGGGGTTCATACAAGAGAGAGAGAGAGAGAGAGAGAGAGAGAGAGAGAGAGAGAGAGAGAGAGAGAGAGAGAGAGAGAGAGAGAGAGAGAGAGAGAGAGAGAGAGAGAGAGAGAGAGAGAGAGAGAGAGATGGAAACAAAAAATGTACGTACTGTACTGCCTTACGACAAAAAAATTCTGTACTTGTGGAAACATTAAAATACCTGGGGACAAAGAGGAAGAATTTACGTTTCCTCCTTCCCTCCCCAAAAAATGCGAATGATACTCCAACTGACAACGTAATCTTCCACGGACAGAGCCAATGTAGTAATGTGTGCCGCGGCGAGACCATGAAAGATTATAGCACACCGTTATTAGTACAAGAAAATACAAGGATATGAACTGTAATGCAATTCTTTCTCAAAACTCGGGATGATAATCGACAATACAAGGCTTGAAGTGGACACTGAACACGATCACCGTTATTTATGTGTGTCACTGTAGACGCCTCGCGAGTGGTGGTGGTGGTGGTAGTGGTAGTGGGGGTGGTGGGGGGATGGTGGGGGTGTGTGTGTGTGAGTAACTCGCCACCCGGTTCTTTAAGTTGGCAGCGATCATACATTTAACGTCAGAATAATGTCCGATAACCGTAACAAATGTGAACCACCTCTCTCTCTCTCTCTCTCTCTCTCTCTCTCTCTCTCTCTCTCTCTCTCTCTCTCTCTCTCTCTCTCTCTCTCTCTCTCTCTCAACAGATATTTCACTCCCTCCCCCTAAAAATTGTTCTGAAATAAGAATTGATATTACATTGTATAACTTGTAAAACACCTAATGTAAATAATAAAAAGTTGTTTGCGATATAAAAATAAACAAAAGTGAAGTTAAAGATACAGAGGAGCAGAGCAACTTCACACAGCTGTAGAAATAAATGGAAAAGAAATACACGAGTTGAATTAGGAGAAGAGAAGAAAAGAGAGATACAAATAGAGAGAGAGAGAGAGAGAGAGAGAGAGAGAGAGAGAGAGAGAGAGAGAGAGAGAGAGAGAGAGAGAGAGAGAGAGAGAGAGAGAGAGAGAGAGAGAGAGAGAAAGGAAGAAAAACTGAATAAGAAATGTAACACCGAGAAAGAAAGGAAAAAAAACTGAGAAAAGTCAGCGCGTGAACTGAAAGAGAAAGCGATGAAACAGAAGTGAAGAGAAGGTGAGGAAAAACGAGACAAGTGCATGGGGTGAGAGAGAGAGAGAGAGAGAGAGAGAGAGAGAGAGAGAGAGAATACAACAAAAATCCAACAGACGGAGAAAGGAGAGAAGAATGGAGAGAAAAGTGTTGATAGATTAAAGAAGGGGAGCGCTGGAGAAATGCGGATGAAAGAGAAAGTGGCAGAGAAAAGAAACAGGAAGAGGAGAGTGGAGAGGCAAAGGTTGGAGAAACAAAAATGTGTGGAGTATGGGAAAGGAAAAAATAGAAGAGTAGGAGAGAAGAACAAGGGAAAGGGTGAAGGATGGACAGGTAAAGTGAGTGAACGAGTAAGAACAACAGCAACAACAACAACAACAACCCGAAATTGACCTCTCTTTTTGGACATTCCTTTGATCTCTATTCAGGAACAGTGAGTAGCGGGCTTTTTTTCATATTTTTCTTTACGCCTTTGAACAGTCTCCTTAGCTGTAAAAAGCAACAACAACAACAACAACAACTGACAGACGAAGATAGACACGAATGAGACTGAGGAAACAGGGATACTAAGACAGACAGAGGCAGACAGAGACCATGGGAAACAAACAGGGACTAGGGGAGGTGGGATTCAGGGAAGCAACGCCCCGCCAGATGGCATAGCAATAAGCGTCTGAGTGTCTCTGGCGCACGTGTTGACTTAAATAAGAGAAATAACGTGACCTTGCATTTCTTCAGCATTTGGCTCGTCAATTTTTACCTTTCCTTTAACCTGTTACTTTAATCCTCTTTTCTTTTTTTAACCTTCGACACTTATTCCACACCCGTGCGTCCTTCATCTGCGGCAGGCTCACTTCCCTCTTCTCTTTTTTGCTCTCTATTGATACTCTTTCATTCTTCATGCATTCTTCCTTTATCTGTATCTCGCCACATATCAACTTTTCCTCGCTTTCTCTTCTGTTTTCGCTCTGCTTTTATCTTGCTTTCACTTTTTAGCATTGTCTCCCCTATGGCTTCCTTAATCTACAATTGCTTTCTTAATTTTTCACTTTCCTTTCTTTTTTTCAACTTGCATTTTTTTCCCCTTCCCAACACCTCGCCTCGTTCTAAGCCATTTCTTTCCATTACCACTTTGCGCTTTCCTTTTGTGCTTCATAGTGCGTCTCTTTTCTTCTCTTCCTTCTTGCTCCCCTAGTCACTGCATTTTCTTTCCTTCCTCTCACGGCTCACACTTCTATTTACTCTCCTTTCCACCTCCCCACAGCCGCCAGTTTCATATCCATCGCCACTTTCTTTCTTGCACCCACGTTCTTTGCTCTTTCATTTGCTGGCCTCGTCATACACCTCCTCAGCTTCCTCCTTGCACTTCTTACGCTTCCTTTTCACCTCCTTGCTCTGTTCGCCTTCCTTTCAGCTTTCGTAATCTTGTTCCTCAATCTCTTTCTCCTTGCTCTTATTGCCCTCCCTTCAGCTTGCCTAATCTTGCGACCCTTCTTCATTCTCGTATTCCGTCTTCTCATCTCGTGGCCCTCCAGTCCTTCCTTCCCCACCAACCTCCTCATTCCCTGGCGAGTGGCTCGTGACGAATGAGGAAGAGACGAAGAAAGAGCACGATTAAAGAGGCAAGTTGGGAAGGAGTGAGTGAGGAATGAGGAGAGTGAAGGAGAAAGAACAAGAAGAGGAGGAGGAGGAGGAGGAGGAGGAGGAGGAGGAAGAGAAGGTGAAGGTTAGGTGCGTGGAGGAAAGGAAACTCTCTGCATCGTGTCGGTGTATTTCTGGCGATGTTCAGACGAGAAAAAAAATATTGAAAGTGAACTCTGCACGTAAAATAAATAAAAACAAGCTCGAAGGCACACATGGTATTAATATTGAAAGAAGACACGAAAGACTTATGAAACTCGACAGAGAAAAAAATAACATCTACACACAACAACAAAACAAATCCACACACACAAGGAAAAAAGCAAACTCAGAGAAGAAAAAACAAAACAAGAGGAAAGAAAGTAAAATAAAATAAACAATGGAAGGTATAAAAAAAGACAAAATTTTCACGTGAGAAACAAAGAAAGATCAGCAATCAAGAGTGCGAGGGGAGGAAGGAGGGAACGCTTACCCCTTACCCTCACCCCTCTTTACCCCCCCTCTCCCCCCTTTACCCCCCCTCTCCCCTCTTCTCACTTCTCCCCTCACTCGCAAGGCTGCAACACTCATCACCAACACATGGGAGAGGGGAGAGAGAGCGAAAGTGAGAGCGAGAGCGAGAGAGAGAGAGAGAGAGAGGGGGGGGGGAGGGGAGAGGAGATGGGGAGGAAAAGAGAGGAGGAAGGCTGGATGCTGGATGTCAGGGATGTGTCAAGAAGAGAGGGGTGGAATTTGAACGAGGAGGAGGAAGAGGTGGAGGAGGAGTAGGAGGAGTAAGAGGAGGAGAAGGAGAAGAAAGAAGGTGAACTGAAGGAAGAGGAGAAGGAAAAAGACAGATGAAAAGAAGGGTGAAAGAGGGGAATGTGACCTGTGGAAAAGGAGGAGGAGGAAGATAAAGAAAAGCAAGAGGAGGCGGAGGAAATTGAGAAGGATGGAAGAGGGGTGAGTGGAGGAGAAGGAGGAGGAAGAAGATGAAAAAAAAAGCAGGAGGAGGCGGAGGAAGTTGAGAAGGATGGAAGAGGGGTGACTGGAGGAGAAGGAGGAGGAAGAAGATGAAAAAAAAAGCAGGAGGAGGCGGAGGAAGTTGAGAAGAGTGGAAGAGGGGTGAGTGGAGGAGAAGGAGGAGGAAGAAGAGGAAAAAGAAAAGCAAGAAGAGGCGGAGGAGCGGGAGCAGGAAGATAACTAGGAGGAGGAAGAGGAAGAGGCGGAGGAATGCGAGGAGATATGAGCCCAGCAGCAGGTATGGTGGAAAGACTAAATAAGACTAAATAAAGAGTAAATAAAGGAAGGCAAAAGAAAAGAATGACGAAAACGGGAAAAAAACATGATGTGAAAAATACCTGCATGTAAGTGAAGGAAGATCTAGATTAAGAATACTAGGAAGGAGGGGAGGAATATTGTGCTTTGAGATTGGTACGGCAAGTAAGGGGAGGGTAGGACACACGCGCACACACACACACACACACACACACACACACACACACACACACACACACACACACACACACACACAGAGGTAAGAGAGGAGGTAAAACACGAGAGGGAGGGGTGTCTGAGTAAAAGAGTAAACGATAGGAACGAGAGAGAGAAAGAAAGATGTATTGTGAGATAGAATGGATTGAGTGAGCTGGAGTTACCGGGGAGAAAAAAGGAGGAGAAAAGAATGAGCATTGAAATGGATGCAGGGAACGACAAGTAGATTCAAAGAGAAATGGATATATATGGAGAGAGGAGAGCAAAGCATGAAAGAAAAAAATAACAGGTAAAAGTATGCAGTGAAGCTGACTACGAGGAGTGAAGAGTTTTTTACGATATAGAAGGATGATGGGATGAACTATACAGTATGAGTGAATTAGAAGAGATAAGAGAAGAAAAGGTGAAATACGAATGAGGGGGGTGTGTGTGTATTTCTGTGTATAGATGCTTGACATAAGTACGACTTAAGCAGGAGATAAGAGGAGAATAAAGACGAGTATATGGGAAGAGGGATAGGACGGGAAGAGGAGCGTAGGGTAGGAATAAATATTGAATGGGGAGGGAATGAGGAAGGGGTTAGGTAAATGGTGACGCAGAAGGTATTGGGTTAGAGGCAGAAGTGGTATGGACAGGGTAAAAGGGGGAGTGGGTAGGTATAGCAAGGGGGGGGAGTAAATAAGCTGGAATGGGGAGGGAGTGACCTGGGGAGTATTGATAGGTAAGGGGAGGAGCTGTTAGGTAAAGGAAGGAAGGAGGAGGTGTAATGGGTAGGGAAAGAAGTTGCCAGGGGAGGATTGGAGGGTAAAGGGAGGACCTGGTAGGTAAGGAAAGGGAGGAGTAGATGAGCTGGGTAGGGGAGGGAAGAACCAAGGGAGGGCTGGAAGATAAGGGAGGAGTGGGTAGGTAAGGAAAGGGAGGAGTAGATGCGCTGGGTAGGGGAGGGAAGAACCAAGGGAGGGCTGGAAAATAAGGGAGGAGTGGGTAGGGAAGGAAAGGGAGGAGTAGATGAGCTGGGTAGGGGAAGGAAGAACCAAGGGAGGGCTGGAAGATAAGGGAGGAGTGGGTAGGTAAGGAAAGGGAGGAGTAGATGCGCTGGGTAGGGGAGGGAGGGGCGAGGGGAGGGAGGGGCAAGGGGAGGGTTGGAAAAGTTTGTAATATGAAACACACGAGTCATTGCGTTCAGGTTTCCTCCATTTGTTGCAGGTGGTATGGTGTTGTTTGTGTATGTGCGCTCTCTCTCTCTCTCTCTCTCTCTCTCGACACTTCTACCTGACTGCAACACCTTTACTACAAAATTACCCTTTCTGAACCTTATTTATCTCTTCCTCCTTCTTACCATCAGCGATCAATTGGTCAAGTGAGGGATGTTAAGCAAGAAATATATATCAAGGAAGACACTATAAATATAATTCGTCTGAGCCACTATCGGGCTGGGGTCGTCTAAGAGGCCCCACAAGAGAGCCTACCAGCGTTATAGGAAGCACCGGAAAATAATAAATAAATAAAAATAATAAACCCAACCTGTTTTTTTAAGAGCACAGGTAGGGTGTATTTGCCGCTTTATTTTCCGCTCTTGTGTCGTAGATGGAAAGCTGGTCAGTTCGTAAGGTTTGAAAGGAGGAGGCGGAGGGGCCGGCAGTGCACAAGAGCTGTTAGTTATATTGCAACTTACTTTCTTGTATACAATATAAGGTACACGATAGTTGTAGCTAAAATACCTTCCTTATTTTGGTGGCAATATATCTCAGTCTTTTTATGATGCAATGGTGTCTCCTCAATGTGTATAAAAAATAAGACAAAAGAAAAAAAAAAACACGTATTATGTCATTAAAATATTTCTTCATTCACATATATATTTTTTGGAAAAGCGATTTTGTTGTTCCTAAGGTTGTGCCTGAGAACAAAAACATACGACACGACTTTGTAGACTCTCCTTTTAATCTTTACATTCTATTAACTGAGCCAAGTAAAAAAGACACGTAAAACGATTGTCTACTAGAGTGATGGCACAAGATGGCCGCCATTCAGTGTAATTTTTATGCTGTAGAACGCATTAGTAAACGCACGCACTCACGGACATAATGGCACTTCCCAGGAACCTTTAAGAGGACCTCCCCCGCCCCACCCAGCCCCCGCACTAGACACGGGGCTTCGGGGGACAGCTCTACTAATTTCACGGAGATCTGGCCGCTTCATTGTCCTGTGTCCTTATGGCTGAGGAGGGGAGAGGAGGCGAGCGGGAAGAGGCGAGAGGAGGCGAAGAGAACTTTCCTCTCTCGTCCTTCCAGGAAAAAAAACTCCTATTCGTCCTTCTTGCTTCAACATAATATCCAAGAACACACTGATCATAACAGCTCTCTTTGCTCACTTAAACTAATTACATTCCACCCCAACCAATCTCTCTCTCTCTCTCTCTCTCTCTCTCTCTCTCTCTCTCTCTCTCTCTCTCTCTCTCTCTCTCTCTCTCTCTCTCTCTCTCTCTCTCTCTCTCTCTCTCTCTCTCTCTCTCTCTCTCTCTCTCTCTCTCTCTCTCTCTCCATCCCTTGAGCACACTTTACGTTTTTTTTTTAATTGACGTTCATGAAGCTCTCTGTTGTGAACTCGCTCGCGCAGGCACACACACACACACACACACACACACACACACACACACACACACACATAAGAAAACAACTACCCTAACAGAAACACACAAAAAATAACATTCTAATAACAGAAAACTACAGTTGCTACTTAATCAAAATGGATGTTTAGTAATTTTTTTTGAGTGAATATGAATATCTCACAAGGGTCCACCTCAGTGTTTTAACTTAGTAATTTAGGGTAAGAATCTTTACAATTATCTATTGGGAGTTTCTACAATAGATGCTTTCGAGAATGACAGAAATAACAACTGACAGAAAGAGCGGTAAAAAAATAAAAAAGGTGAGGACAACGGAAAGTAAAGAAGTAATAGTTAAAGAGAAAAAAAAAAGCCCAGGATGTACGGGAGGTATGATCTAGCACAGTCATGGAGAAAATCAGCAGAACATATGACGATCGGGAGGCCAGCAAACTCCTATCGTCGCCTTCGTAAACAAACCGCCTTAGTCAATATTTTCTACTTTACAGGAAATCAGAAAAAACCCGTCATCATCTCATTTGGCTTAAGATTTAGGCAGAAATGAAAAGGGCAATTCTAAAACACTCAAACCCTGAATGACGAAGGCAACTCAACAAAAATGGATGTAGACAAAAACCTGGAAATCGCTGGAAAATGACATAGGCAATTATCTTATGAGGGTGACGATATGTGGCTGAGTGTTAAAATGTGTGACGATGCTGCTTACCTCTTAAATCACGCTGAAACTTTATTGTAGGTGCCGTACTCTGCCTGCTACTCACGGCGAATCTAGGTGCCACCATATTTGAATTCGCCTAAATGGCCTAACACATTCTGCCTCTCGCCACTCACCAGACAAAAGACTCAGTACTCCTAAAATATAATGCTACGACTCTTTGCCAGAAGGAGAGAAAAAAATAGGCATAGGCATGGAAGAGAAGAATTTCCGCGGCGAAAATAGTTCTTGAGGGACGGTACAGCAAATGGGAACGACAATGCAAGTTAAAGATATAATTTGTTTTGAAGAGATGATGTATACATTCTACACACACCTATGCATGTGTACATGGATACATTTACGGCTATATACGTGCGTGCATGTGTAGGTCATAAAACTTAAAAGAGAACAGACGTGCGCACACAAAGTAAAAAAAAAAAGAGATCGTATACACAGAGGCAAAGAAATGAAAAAAACAAATAAAAGGAAATCCAAACACTGGAGAAAAAGAAAAAAAATCAACAACTCGGAAATCTGCGAGCCCATGAAAAGAAAAAAAAAATAACGTCAATACGCAAGATAGGAGTAAAATAGAATTTTCAGAATTTTAAAAGCACTGAGCGAGCGCACGGCACGAGGAGAGGAGAGGAGAGGCTTAACAAGGGAAAATTCTGCAAAACAAAGGAAATATGAGAAGGAAAATCGAGAAAAAAAGAATAGCGCCTAAAATACGAAATGGTCGTCTCTTCTGAAAACAATGGGGGAAGAAAAGCCAATGGGAGGGAGGGAGGGAGAGATGGAGGAAGGGGGAGAGGCGAGCAAAAGGTAGCAAAGGAAGAAGAGAAGAAGGGAAGAAAAGGGTGTTGTACGAAGCGTGAAGACGGAGGAAAGCTGAGGATGGTGGAAACGGGAAAGGATAGGAATAAGGAGGAAAACGGAAACAAAAGGGTGGAAGGGAAGGGAGGAGAAAGGGAAGAAAGAGTAGGAATTAGGGGAAAGCGTGACTAGAAAGGGAAGATAAGGGATAGGAGGAAGAGTGAACCTCAAGGGAGATATATTGAAAGTCAGGAAATATGAAAACGAGAAGGATACTAGTCAAAGAAAATTACGCTGCTGGTGGCAAAGCGAATGAGAGAGAGAGAGAGAGAGAGAGAGAGAGAGAGAGAGAGAGAGAGAGAGAGAGAGAGAGAGAGAGAGAGAGAGAGAGAGAGAGAGAGAGAGAGAGAGAGAGAGAGAGAGAGAGAGAGAGAGAGAGAGAGAGAGAGAGAGAGAGAGAGAGAGGTAAGGAATATGAAGGAAAAGAAAAGGAAATAAAGAAGAATATGAAGAAAACGAAAAAAAAAGGAAAGAAGTAGGAAAAGGATAATAAGAAACAATAAAAAAAGTCAAGGAAAGCGATCATAAAGAGAAAAAAAAAGTAGAAACAATAAAGATGACTATAAGTAAAAAAAAAAAGAAAAAGAGAAAAAAAAATACTATCTATATCATTCCCTTCGTCACTGTTGTTGTTAATCTCGTCTCTCCCTCGTATTGACCGCTGCTTTTTTTCTTTATTCTTCTCCATATTTTCATTTGCCTTCCATCTTCTACACTCCCTTTCTTCCCTTTGCTGCTCCACTTTTCATCTGGAGAGTCGGATGGAGGAGTCTTGGGGGCTTAAGGCTAATCCCACGACAGCCTTTTAAATCCCCTTCTATCTTCCTCCCTTCCAAGTTCTCTTCCTCTTCCCATTCGTCCTTCTCTTCCTCCCCTTCTTCATCTTATCCATATCTGTTTCTTAGCCTTGGTTCTCTGTCCTACGTTTCTTTCCTCCTAGTTTTCCTTGTTTGTAATCCTTTTTATCTTATATTATTGCTCTATTTTTCTCTTTTAAATCCCCTTCTATCTTCCTCCATTTCATGTTCTCTTCCTCTTCATATTCGTCTTTCTCTTCCTCCTCCTCCTCTTTATCTTCTTCCTATGTGTCTCTTCGTCTTGGTTCTCTATCATGTGTTTCTTTCGCCCCAGTTCTCTATGGTTTTTTTTTTTATCCTTTTTTTATTTTATCTCCATCGTTCTCTGTTTTTTCTTGATCCTCCACCTTATTTTTCCTTTTTTTTCCATTCTTCTCTATATTCATTTTATCTTAATCGCTTTCCTTATCTTAATTCCCTATTCAATTATTCATTATTTTGGTTCTCTTCATCTTCTATCTATAGCTACCTCTCCCTAATGTATCTTCATCCTCTTCCTACTCTATATTTTACTTTTTTTTTATCTTATTGGCACTGTTACAACGCTCTTCTAATATGGTAGGCACCTCTCCTTTCCTTAATACCCTTTGGCCTCCTTTCCATCTATATTTCATTTTCTCTTCATCTTCTCAACACTGTAATGAAAAAAATTAATCCTCTTCTACCTCCGCTTCATTATCCTTCTTAAGCCACTTTTCTTTCGCCTCGAGGTGCGTTCGTATCATTTTCTACCTCTTGTTCTCGTTACTTATGGTTTTGGTTACAACACCCGATTCACATGTACGGTCGTCTTTCATTTTCTCGTTTGTTCTCCTTTCTCATTTGCTTTGTCTACGTTATGTCTTTTTATATTAATTTATCTTCTCTTCTGTTCCTCTATTGCTTTATATATTGTTGTTAGTGGTATATTAGGCAAGCTAAAAATAAAAATACATCATGAGGAAACTGGCCTTGAACACGCTGCATCAACAAGCCCAAAAAACAGCCGACGTATTTCTTTATAACAATCTTATATCTTTAGCCTCTGCGTCTGGAAGTTCAACTTGTAAATTATGATCCAATAAAGGAAAGCAATACGTATAGAGAACGGATCTGTTGTATACCGACACACACACACACACACACACACACACACACACACACACGAGGGAAGCCAAGGCAGGCTTATCAACGGTGGTTGTCCTGGTAATCAATGAAATAGCTGGCAGAGAGTCACTGGTTGCTAATATTCTCTCTCTCTCTCTCTCTCTCTCTCTCTCTCTCTCTCTCTCTCTCTCTCTCTCTCTCTCTCTCTCTCTCTCTCTCTCTCTCTCTCTCTCTCTCTCTCTTTTCCTTGCTCTTTCCTCTTCTCTTCTATAGCTCTCTCATATCTCCCTCTCTTTCCTTTCTTACTTCTATCAATTTTCCTCTTCCATTTCCTGACATTCAGCTAACAGTTTCTCCCCTAACATTCTTTTGAAGGCAGCTCAATGCTCCTTTCTTGTTCTCAGTATACCTACCCAATCAGAGCTTCTTTTTCTCTTTCACCTCTCCTTGTCAGTTAAATTTTAGTTATCTCCTTTCAATTTTCCTCCCATATTTTGATTTGCTCCTGATAACCTTTTCGTAGTTAATTTTCTTACACATATTAATCACGCCTATATTTCTTCCCTACTGCCACTTTACGCTTTTTTCAATCTCCTGCGTTCTAGTCTTCCAGTTCGTTAATGTATTTCCTGATTCTTTCCTTTAGCTTTTTCTACAGTTTTGATTTAACCCCTTAACGCTAGCACGCTTTCCGTCAGGCGTAGGTTTATTTCATTCCCACTTACTCACTCAGCCCTTGCCCACTTAACTTGAGCGCGACTGAAAATAAATGGAAAGCACTTGTATTCTGGACCTCCTTTCGAGACACTTATTCACCTACACACACACACACACACACACACACACACACACACACACACACACACACACACACTGTCAACCAAACACCCAATACTTCGTCAAAAAAGCGTACGAGCCACACAGCAAAAAAAAAAAAAAAAATGTTTGAATGAACTGCTGAATGGTTGAAAACACCGCAATAATAAAGATAATAGGAAAGGTATAAAAAATAAAGACAATATTGCCTAACCAAGACATGGGTAACTAGACTTTCTGCATAATGTACGTAAATGCAAGGTAAGGTAAGGAGAATTAACAGTATCAAAAGCTCAGTGGGTAGCTGGCTCACTGGTGGTGGTAGTGGTGGTGTTGTTGGTGGTGTTGGTGGTGATGTTGGGGTTCGTGGTGGTGGTTTTCTCTCCCAGCTCTCTCCCTCTCATCTCAGGCGCTTGTGTTTCGCCGTTGCAAAAGTAAATCTCAAGTGCTAAACATTTTGACACTTGATCGTTGCCAGTCAGCCGAGCGCTCTCTCCAGGCGGGTAATTCTTTTGTTCCTGACACTCACACGCTATATTTCCCAACCCTCCCTTGCCCTCCGACAACAAGCGCTGCAGGGGAGACGGATGGGGGGCGATGGTGAGAGGGTATGAGGCAGGGGTGGGAGGGGGGAGCAAGGGAGAGAACAGGAGAGAGGGAATGAAGAAAGGAGATAAAGCAAGGGGGAGAGGGATGAGTCTCTTACTTCATAGCTTTGTTTACTCTGGCTACACGGCTGGGCTACCTGCCTCCCTCCAGGGTAAAAAATAACACGCGTTTTTTTTTATCTTGTCGTGTTGGTAAATGTTGAGGGATGAAGAGAGAGAGAGAGAGAGAGAGAGAGAGAGAGAGAGAGAGAGAGAGAGAGAGAGAGAGAGAGAGAGAGAGAGAGAGAGAGAGAGAGAGAGAGAGAGAGAGAGAGAGAGAGAGAGAGAGAGAGAGAGAGAGAGAGACCAAACATCAACCTCAAAAGTTAAAAGATCCACTGCGTCTCATCACCTTTTTTTATCATACAAAACACACACACACACACACACACACACACACACACACACACACACACACACACACCAGAGGCAATCTATTCTTTAAACACCAATTTCCTATACAGCTCAACCATCACATGAACACGTGCTCGTTCCTGATTTCCTTTTTACCCCTCTCTGAAGTCTCCTGCGGCTCTCCTATAAACTTTCCTTCTATTTTCATCTAATTTCTCTGCTCTTCACTTCATAACACACTTGTCTTTTCCTGCTCTTAAGGTCGCCATCCTCCCTGTCTTATTCCCCTGTAAACTACGCCAGTCGTCCCTTTGCTGGTTCATCGTCTCCGCTCCTCGTCCGTGTAAACAAGTCATTTCCTATTTGTGACCTGCCCAGCCATCCCGGGGTCCACAGCAATGCATCAGGCTGGCGTAAATAGCCCTGCGGCGCCATCTCTTGGCGAGGAATGATTGTAGGACCTTAGTAAGTCCTCACAACTTTTGATTTAAGATTGGTTTATCACAGCCCGGAGCGGGACGCGAATCGGGGAGGAGAGGATTGCAGTAGAGCGAGCGAGAGAGATGAGGTCAGTTTGTGTCGTTGAGTAAATAAAAGAATGGAAGAAAAGTAATCAAAGTATTAAGAGCTGGTTAGTCTTACGATAGAGAGCTGGTCCGATGAAAAATAATAAAAACAAAAATAAAATAAAAAGTTTTGTTTGGGAAAACATAGTTGTAAAGGAGAGGAAATTCGTGGGTAGGATGAGAAATAAAAGTCCAAAAAGCATTACTAAAAGAAAATGGAAACTGATCACAAAAATAGAAACGTCCTGTAAACGACTTTTGTATAAATATAAAAGAATTACATATAAAAGGACATGAAATTTGTTAGCGGGATAGGAAAGTAAGAGTTGAATAAGTCGTAATAGAGGAAATAAATTCGTTAGTGCCAGAGAGGAGGAAAAGAGTCGAGCAACATTCCAAAAAGTAAAAAAGAAAGAAAAATTGGGTAATGGAGGAAAGGAGTTTCGTGTGCCCTGAAACATTACTTCTGGAAAGGACAGGGGAGTAGTGGAGTGCACGCGGAAAAGGATGGGTTAAGACACATTAGTTAGGAGTAGAGTGGAATTTAAGTAAACGTTCCATTATGTTAAGTGCAGTACACACAACTGTGGGATAAGTGTCTCTTAATATTCTGTAAGGACACCTCTCCTCCCGAAATTGACCCCTCTCTCGGCCACCTCTTTTGATTCTTTTTTGTAGAAGCAGCGAGTAGCGGGCTTTTTTTTATTATTATTGTTTCCCTTTTTTGTGCCCTGCGTGTTCTATCCTGCTGGCTAATTCTCAGTACTTTACTTATATCGCCTGTGTGAGTGTGGAAAGTGTGTGTGTGTGTGGGGGGGGGGGGAGGTAAGCGTGTGGGAGGGATTGTTATCATGTACGCAGAAAAAAAATATCCCTACTCTCATACTAACGTTGTCTACCTTCACCCTATCTCTTTTTTCTCAGTTCTCACCTATAGACAAGGTTCCCCTCTTTCCCTATTTCTCTGGTCTCCCTCCTAGTCATCATTCATCACTTTCCAATAGTCTTTACACATTTACGTTCCCTCCTCTGTCTCTTTTTACTATTCTTCACTCATCTCATTCCTTTCCCCTTGCTGTCTCTTCCTCTTCCCTCTCTTTCATCTCTTCTTCATGTTCTACGCTTTCTACACAACTTTTCTTTTGCTCTTATTTGATTTCAGTTCCTTCCTTTCTTCCCCTCTACATTTTAGACTCCATCTCCTCCTCCAGTTTATATATATTTCCTTTCGTCATGTCGATCCCCTTTCTGTTTCTCACCATTTCATCATATTGCACGCATTCTATATAGTTTTCCCGCTTTTTATTTCTAGAAGACTGCGTATAACCCTTCTTTCCTTCCTCCCTTGCTTCCTTCCTTTCTCTTCTCTTTTTTTCCTGTTTACTTATATTATCTGCCTAATAGAGAGCTTTTCCATCATCTTTTATTTTCTTCTAATCATAGTTTCCTTTATTCTCCTTTCATCTGCTTAATCTCCACACACGCTCCCGCTCCTCTGCCCTCAGTCGCTTCCCTTCGCCTCGGCTTACTCATCGCTCCAAGGCTTTCTCTCTCCCAGACGGAATTTTCATGACTGAGCTGAGTATTGTCTCTTTCAGTGTCCAATTTGATTTTCTGTAACCTATTTAGTTTTTCTCGCCGGATTACTTTGGCTTTTTCTTTATTTCTCTATAACATTTACGTACCTAACTGATGCACGACGGTCACCTTAAATAAATTGATTAATGAAGAATAATATATATACACTACATTGATTCCGTATTTTTACTTCTCTCTAAATTTATCTACCATTAACTTATTACCCGTCTTTTTATTGTTTTCATTTTCATATTTTCTTTTCTCATCACGCAAAGTTAGATACAAAGCTGAGAGCAATACGTAACTTTCCATGCGTTAATTTACATACACGCACCAACAATTTAATTATTTTTTGCTTTGGGTCAATCGCCGACTTTACCACGCTGATTTTCGGATGAGCTGCAAGCCTTTCACCCTACACTCGTTAGGATTTAGTCGATTTTGCATAGTCTAATTGCACTGTGCCTTACCACCTTCAACATCTCACCAGTAGTCTTTATAGAAATTCCCTTTACTAATTCTTATATACTTTCCTATCGACTTCTTTGTAGTTGATTTACATGTTTTTTTTTACAACAAAGGAGACAGCTAAAGGGCACAAAAATAAGGAAACTAATAAAATAGCCCGCTACTCGCTGCTCCTAAAAAGAATCCATAGAGGTGGCCGAAAGAGAGGTCAATTTCGGGAGGAGAGGTGTCCCGATATGTAGAAGGTTGATTCCAATGATTTAAAGCTTTTCACACTAAATTAAATAACACTAATGATATAGACATCTGTTTTAATTACATATAAACCATACTATATTTACAGTTTGAAACATAATCCACAAGTTCTTTTTCCTTTCACTCGCTGTATCCTAAATTCTATCACTTATTCACATGATTAAAACT